>NW_009953574.1:715204-716834 GCF_000747805.2 Chaetura pelagica | reverse complement strand
TCCTGCTATCTTATTTTTCTTGCCTCTCCTCCTCCAAAGGTGCTGCTGCGTGCCAGCCATGTCCTCCAGGCACTGGTGCAGACCAGTGTTCACTCTTGCTTGGGCTTTTACCTGTTCCAGATAAAGCAATTGTTTTCAGATATTTTCCATGTTGCCTTTCAGAAATTTTCCATTTCATCACAGTTCTGCAATTGTTTTGTTTTAAAAGACACTGGGATTTTTTTACATAAAAACCCCATCCTGTAAAAGAACCCTCAAAACAATCCCTAAAACTTCCCCCCAAAACACCACCACCACCACACCCTGCTGTTCCCCCCCCCGTGGAATACAGAGTGTTAATTTCAATAGTACCACCTTTCCTACTTTATTAAAATAACTGCCAGGTAAAAAAAAATCCTTCCTAAAATGGTCTCTGTGCCTGTGATCTGCTACCAAACTCTTGTGAGTTTTCTATTTAATTACAATAGGCATGTTTCAAAGTGGATGTGACTGGAGACATCTCTAGTAAAATCAGCAGAGCAGCAGCTACCAAGAACTCTTTGCTCCTGATCTTATTCTCCCTAACTGCAAGAAGCTCAAGCCCAAGCCTTTGTGTTACGTTACAACAAACTGTGATGTGGACAATTCTTTGTTTTTCCACCTAGAAAGCTTTAGTCTTTTTATAGGAAATTTGTTTCCATGGGTGAACTTAGGCATGGATGAGTGGGGAACAATACATTGTTTGTTAAAACAAACTTTTTTTTTTTAAGGGAGTGGGCTTAAAAGGAAGGAAATGTGGTTTAGATTTAAGTTTCTTTTGAAATTTCTTCCTCTCCTCTTTCCTCATCCCTCCCCAGAACACAAAAAAAAAAATAAATCCAAACAACTACAAGTCCCCAAACTGATGTTTCACCACTTTAAAAATTTGGTATAATCAGGAAGGCTGGAGAGAAAAATTGCCAGTTTAAAAATCACATTCTTGGTTATCCTTTCTTTCCCTTCCCTGTCTGGGTTGTCATGTTCAAGAACATGCAACTTTTGTCTCAGCTTTTCTAGTTCATGTGTTTGGCAGAGTTTTATCTAGTCTGTGTCACTGGTAATTTAAGCTTTAATTTATCCACGTGCTTAAACATTTTGCTGAGCTAGGTCCTTGCGTTCTCTGACCCCTGTGAATGCTCAACCCAAGGTCAGTCTGGAAGGAAGAACCCTAAAGGGGGGTAGGTGAGGGTGAAGACTAGGGCGGGGGGGATCTTCAGGCAGGAGTACAATTTAATTTTTAATTGGCTCGATCTAAGCAGACAGGTGGCTGGAAACCTCTCTTTCTCTCCCTTGCACTAGGGGTCCTCTCTCAGACTGCCACCTGCCACGTCTCCTTGCTGTGGGGCCGAGGGTGCCTGATGCTGGCTGTCATGGCTGATCCCCTGGCAGAGGAACCCACGTCCCCAGCTAATGAACTCTGCTGCGAATGTGGTCAGTTCCACCTCTTGCTGGACAATCATCTCTACAACTTCCAGGATGAAGTAGATGATGAACTCATCTGCCATATCTGCCTTCAGCCCCTGCTCCAGCCCATGGACACCCCCTGTGGACATACGTACTGTTTCAAGTGCCTGGAAAACTTCATGCAGGAGTACAGCTTTTGTCCTATGGA
>NW_009953574.1:704727-715151 GCF_000747805.2 Chaetura pelagica | reverse complement strand
TCGGAAGAAGCTCTCTTTCCAGCAGTGCCACAAGTCCAGCCTTCTAGTACGAAACCTGCTGGATAAGCTGATTGTCTTCTGCCCTTTCAAGGCAGAGTGTCAGCAGACAATGCAGAGGTGTGAACTAGAAGCTCATCTGCAGAACAGGTGAATTCCCACTTACACTGTATGATCGCTCCCTGTGTAATGTCTGCTGTGCTTCTGACCAGAAAGATCCATTCTCAGAACAGTCCTTAAACTGGGGCAAGATGGGACACCACACATGACAGAGGGTGAGGCCAGGAAGGTGGGTGGGTGAAGACAGTGTAATTGTGTCTCTGTTAGGGAGGTCAGCTGTCCCCAGACACAAAACCTATCAAATGCATATAAATTTGTGTGTCCTGGTCTGGGGTACCTGATTCTGAAAATTATTGTAAACAGGCTTATTCTTCTTCCACTTGCACAGAGAACACAGGCACAAAAAGTCAACATTCTGGAAGGAAGGGATCTGCAGTGTTGCCAGTTTAGTTGGCCCAATTAAGATATGCAATATGTAAGTCTTTTTTCAAATAACGTAGGTGCCTCCAAGCTGAACATTATGCAGTTGCTGAATCACCTGCTTTTACTTCCATTATCTTCCCTTTTTACTGGAAAACAGAAGGAAGTGAAAAATACTTCTTGTCCTTCCCCCCTGGTCTCTACAGAGGAATGAAGATGGTTTTTTTCCAGTGCTTGTCAGCAGAGAGGTGTTTTGGTGCTTCCACTGCTGGTTGAACTGGTGGCAAGTGGAATATTGTAGCTTTAAAGAAGTGCAGGTGCCAAAGAGCTCTTGCCGTGGTGCTTGAAGAACATGTGTTCCTACCTAGTTAATGATTGCAGGAGGGAGCTAAGTACAAGCAAGCCCTGCTGTAGGTAACAGCAGACCTGCCCTGGCAGTGTGTGCTCTGTCAGTGTGCAGGGAGAAATGCACTGGGCTTGTTTCCTTCAGCTCTGTTGCAGATTTTTGTGGCAATTACCTGTTTTAAAATAGGTAAACCAGTGCACAGGGAACAGTTAAACTCAGGATACCCCTGCAGCTCCAGCCTAGAATCCTTGTGGATCTTGCTTCTCTTCATTTCCCATAAGCTGAGACCTTCTGTTAGAGCCAGGGAAGTGAAGGGAAGGTTCCTGTGTGCCCCTTTTCTCAGGCTGTGAAAGGTTATAATGTAATTTTTCTCGAGCTAACTCTTTGCATAGCTTTCTTGTTACCAGGCAGAGCTAAATGCTCAGGGACAGGGCTGCTGTTGTGAAGCTGGAGCCATGACCCATACCAGGGCTGGGCCTTCCTCTCTGTGCTGTAAATCTACCCTGGTATCAGTAAACTTCTGTCACTTGTTAATCACTCTGGCACAGTAGTTAAAACACAGAAGAGGGAGGCACCCTCCAAAGTTTACCTCGGAGACCTGTCTGGAAACAGTATCATTCTCTGATACATTTCATAGTTCTTTTTATATTCCCTGGTGAGGGTGTGACCTAAAAATCGAGACTGTTTCACCTGGACTGTGAGCACAGTTAAACTGAAAAATGAAAAAAAGATGAGAAAAAAGTTACTCTGGGACTTGCATGTTTTTTTAGTTTTAAGTGAGGTTAACTGATAGCAGGAGATTCAAGTAAATAAGCACCTAGAAATTTGTTTTCTTGTGATTTCTCTGCCCTTTGCAAAATGAATTTGCTCCTCAACATCTCAAGAGGGACATATGCACAAGTGGATCAATCAACTTCTGCCTTTAAGTTTCAGGGTTATCTTACTGCTTGGAGAATAGATGGTTAGGAATAAACCAGGGGAAGTAATACTGGGATGAGACTTGTTTAGCTAGAATGTAAATAGTTGAGTTTAATTTGAAAAGTGACTCTGGTAAACACCCAATGCTACTCATGTCTCTGAAAGTGCTGCTTTTGCATTCATCACCCTCCTCACCTGCCACCTTTTTTATAAGTACTCTTGATAAAAGAGCTTGTTTTTCCTTGCTCATTTCTGCTGAGACAGGCGGGTTGCGGTGTAGCTGCACATAGAGCACATCTTGTTGAATGTAGAATTACTTCTTGAACCTCCGTGTGGGGAGCAGTTGGTGGGATGATAAACTCCTCTAAATTCTTCCCATTTGAGTAGAGCCATCACCTGTGTGGACTGGCTGAGGGTCGGGTTCCATGCAGCAAAAAAACGTAAGGAAGCCTCACTTGCTGCTCTTGCAGGTTACTGGTTTGTTGAAAACACAGCCTAATTCAAGGCTGAGCTTGAAACTTGAGCCACTTGCTTTGCATAAAGATACATTTCATAGTCATCACTAAAAGGGCAGAGCTGAGTGTTTGCTTATATTTTAAGGGATATTGTTTTCTTCACCAAGTGTTTGCCAGGTAAATATTTGGCAAGGGAGACTCCCGTTCTTATTACATTCTCCTTTTAAAAATAATTTGCTTAATAATTTTGAAAGTATTAAAATAACAAGCCCTTTCTTAAGCCTTAAGCTGATAGTAGTTCAAGTAGAAGCTGAACGTAAAATGGGAATAAACTCCAGCATCTGGGATACAAGCTTTGCAGCTGAGGAAATCTTGACCATGCTTCTTGACATACCTTCGTCAGCCAGAGCTTGTGTGCTGGGTTTACCACACAGGCAAAGACTAATCACTTACAGTCACTGACCATCTCTCTTTAGGTGTCCTGGTTTCAAGAAATACAAATCTGAACTACTACAGAGGAAAAAGAATCCCATTTCCAAAGGGAAAGAAGATCCTCCTACCAAAGTGGAGACAAGTACACCCAAAGATCCAGAGCTACCAAGTGGAGGATCATCACTTGTGGCAGAAAGCTCTGCAGCTGCTGTGGTATCACTAGGGACTGCAGAGCCCGGACTGGTTAATCCAGCTTTTGAGGAGACTGAGGAAGGTGAGAGTTTGATGCAGAAATGTAATTATGTAATTACCTTTTCTAATCGAAAAATGAGGTAATTATCTTGGACAACTAAATTTTTAAGGTGTCCCCAAGATTCTTAGATCTCCTCACCAACATTCTTAGGTCTCCTCAGTGCTATTCAGCCATTAGTAGCCATCAGAGTAACCTCTCTCCTCAGCTTGTCCCTGAGCAGAGGGGAGGAGCATTCATGTGCATCAGGAGTGGCAGGATCTGCTCATAAGCACAGAACTGTCAGTGCAAAACAATTCTGGGAATCTCTGTTAGACTGCAGGGAATATTTTCAGCATTCTTTGCAGAAACAAAGGCAGTCCCTGTCAATGGGAACATGCAGCACTTACAGAAGCTAAATAATTAGCAATTAGGAAATGTTTTGGCTTCTTAATCTTGTTAAGAAAGTTAAATACACAGTCGGTTTCCTGGAGTGGTCAGTGCTTCCCTAATGGTGTGCACCAAGCGTGTTTTTAGTGCATAACTTAGGTTTTGGATTAATAGTCAGTTATTAAACCCTTGCAGATAAAAACCATCTCCAGCATAGAGTTGCTTGTCTCAGCCCCTGTTAGGAGGCAGCAGCGTGGAAGTCTCTGTGCCTTGTTTTAAAGTTAGTCTCAAGTTTCCAAGCGTGCAGGCGCTGGAGCCGGCAACCGCTGTGCCTGTGCCAGAGCTAATACCCAGGTCAGTTTACTTCTCTCTTGGCTTTTTCCCCAAGGACACTTGGGACAGGTTTTGCGTCTGTTGTGTGACTACTGCATTTCACCTGGTCAGGCAGTGTGCTTGCCTTTATTAGAGCATTGGGCCTACCTCAATGGTGCAGTGCTGGTAGATTTAATATGACTTGCTAACAACAACCTTGAAGATGAAAGTGTCTGAGAAGCATTGCTTAGTCTTCAGGATGCTGTGAAGTGAGTAGACATAACTCATGTGCTACAGGGGGATGGGAAAAGAGAGAGAAAGGAAATTAGAGGAGGGAAATTGCAGTGAGCTGCCTGTGGTAAAGTGACCACAACAGCAGACCAGTAATTACAGCTCAGTAATTCTCTTCTCATGGGCATCGTGGAATTTGGCATTTGTCATGTGGGTGCTTCTAGCAGGCCAGCTGTGACAGCAGAAGGGTAAGTGAAACACACTGAATACCCTTTAATAAATCTGAAGAAATAATAATGAAAGAGTTAAAGTTTGCGAAAAGCTAGGAGAAGTTGGGAAACACTCTGGAGAAACTAAACAAGAAGCAGGGGCTTTTAAAGTTATTAATCTGACCTTTTCTCTCCTCTCCTGATCACTGCTTTCTTTCCAGACACTACTTTGAACACCACCTGCCAGTGTTACAAACTTCATGGTGCTATGTGAAGGAAAATTCTGTTAATGTGTTGCTTTTCCTGTCCTTTCCATAAGCAGACCTTCCACAGAGAACTAGTCTTGTGGCTGAAACCACCACAATTGAAATTCACCGAGAAGATCCGGAGGAAGAGCTGGGGATGAGGATAGTTGGGGGTAAAGACACCCCACTAGGAAACATTGTTGTTCAGGAAGTCTTGAGGGATTCTGTCATTGCTGCAGATGGAAGAATAGCACCTGGGGACCATATTCTTGAGGTAAGTAAAACTCCACTGGTAGTTTCTTTCCTTCTCTTGACTTGAGATCAGAACAAGAGGAGGAGGATTGCCTAGAAAAACTGGGGAATCTCTGCAGTTGAGGCTTTTAAAGCACTGATCAGCCCCATGTGTCAGTAGCATTGTGTGTCTGCTGGGGCTGAGAAGCAGGCTTTTGAGGTTCATTCCAGTCAGGCTCGTCTTTACCTTGCATGTATTTGATAGCTTTTCGAAATTTAGACCATTTCAGATAAAGAACAAATACTTCTATGATCAGTTTCACCCAGTAGCACCATTTCTTTCCAAAGGGTTCTGCTCTAGATAGGAAGTCTTATAATTGCTCACTCTACTGTGTTGCTTAAGCTGCATATTCTCAATGGGCAGGTCCAAAGTTAGGACCTTATGACTTGAAGTAAGTATGAGATACGCAACGTGAGGAACAATGAGCGTGTGCTCACCCATGGCCACATTTAGTTTCCAGATTAATCCAGATTAATCACCCTGCATGGCAGTGGGCTGATCAAGGCGACCGAAGCTTGTGTGCAGCTGTGAACCCATGTGCAGGGAGAACTCTCAGCATCTTCTGGCCAGGGCTGCCCAATTATTTGACAAGCCATAAAGACCTAATTGGACTGTGGCCTTCAGCACAGACTGGCAGCCCACAGGCACAAGTGGCTGAAATGATCTGCAAGTCAGTTTCTTGAATAGATCAATACAGTAACTTCTATTTTATCCAGGTAAATTGTACATGTCCCCATAGCAGCTCTATGAACATCCTAAAAGACTGCACAGAGTCTTATGTGACACCAGAAAATGCAAAAAGTAGCTTCTCAGAATTACCTGGATAAAAGCACAACTAGATTGATGATTCCGGAAGCTTGTAGACTATGGACTATGGACCACTCCACAACTTAAAAATGAGGATGGGTAGTTTCCAGTTTGAGTCTTCTCCTCCAGGTGTGTGTTGAATGCTGCAAGTGAAGGGAAATCAGTTCTGTGCTGCTGTGGGATGGCTGTAATGAGCTGGGATTTTGCAGTTTCAGATTTTTAGTTATGTGAGTTGTCCTGGTTCATCCCTATCCTCAGCTCTTCACCATCAACGCTGGTCTCATTTCACCTGCTTTCTTCTGCAATCTCTTTTAGAAAACTCTGCTCTCCACTGTGCAGAAGAAGCAGCTGCCTCAGCCCTGGCATTGCACGGGGAGCTGTGCATCCTGTCTCCAGCTCTGATGTTCCACACTGTGGACAGGACCTAAATGCTGCAGGTTCTGATGAGTGACTCTGGTTTGTTTGTCTTTCTAGGTGAATGGCGTCAACATCAGCAGTGTGACTCACTGCCAAGCTGTCTCCTTCCTGCGCCACCCAGGTCCTGTTCTCCACCTCATGGTCCTGCAGGAGAAGGGGTTTTCCAATAAGACTGCACAGCAGGATTCCAGCTCCACGAATCGGGAAGTGATCCACGTTACCTTGATAAAGAGAGACCGATCTGAGCCCTTGGGAATCAAACTGATCAGGAAGACAGATGAGGCAGGGATTTTTATTCTAGACCTGTTAGAGGGAGGTTTGGCAGCCAAAAATGGGAAGCTGAGTCGGAATGACAGAGTCCTCTCAATAAATGGCCAGGATTTGAGGCAAGGAACACCTGAGGCTGCTGCACAGATAATCCAGGTAATTGATGACATGGTGATGTTGTGTGGCTGATGATTCTGGAGCTGCCTGTGTTGATAGCAGGACTCCTGTTCTGACCCAAGGGCTAACAGAACACATACTGCATTCCCTGAAATATCTCTTTGGGAAAGTGACTTCCCTGCAGATGTGTGGGAAGCACCACTTCCAAATGAAGATAAACATGAAGAGTGAGAATTCATCATGAGTCATCTCTGACAAGTCTGAGTGAGGCAGTTGCTCATGGCACTTTAGTTCATCTGAGGCAATTGGATCTTCTTTCTGCTGTGGTGTTTGGAGTATTCCTGTGCACTCTGTAGGTGCATGGAGCATCTACAGCACCTCGTGCTTCACACAGCCAGACTGAAGGTGTTTGCTGGGAAATGTGATAGGCTGGCAGCACAGAACAGAACCCCTTTGTCTGATCTGCAGCCCTCCTCTCATTTTACCTGGATTTGGGAAGGGAATCCAGGAAACAAGATGAGGCACCTCAGGCTAAAAACATGTTAAAATACTAAATGGGTAGAAGAGAGGTGGTCTTCCCCTGTGCAGTGGGAATGCTGTCCTGTTGCAGCATGCCAAATGTTTTGGTGAAAGGAATGGGCAAGGAATTTTGGTTAAGAACGAAGGATTGCTATGTGTGCAGCAGATACCATGTTGATCAGTTTAAATTCTTTATTCCCCCAGGTAATGACCTCCAGTTTCTGTTTTTATCTAAAGATCCCGACACAATACATCTCATCACATACTGTTTATATCCCGGGAAGGATCTGAGGTCAGCAGAGTGAGGGAGAGCCAGTTCTCTTCCTGGTAATCAGCAGAGGAGTGCAGTGGCATGGGAGAAAAGGAGAGAGCAGAGTTCCAGTACTGAGATCCTTTCTTGTGCTATAGTTGTGATTCCATTCTATGACGTCTTAGAATTTTGTTTGCATCCCATTAAGTGCTGCTGTGTTTTTGTTGTAATGTGTAAATTGTAACTCCCATGTGAGGAACTCTGGCTTGATCCCACTGAAATCAATAACCAAAGTCTCAGAGCCAGCTTCAGGAGGTTTGGGGGTTGAGTTCCTTTTGAAGTGACAATTTGTGTGTAACTGAGTCTTCCAAACATCTGTTTTTCTGAGGGCTAATTCAAACTCTTGGTTAAGTGTAACTTTAATTGCAAACCATTTGCAGAAAAGTCTTTCTACCTGTATTATAAAGTACTATTTTCAGTTGTGTGTGTGTTTTTATATATATATATATATGTGTGTGTGCACTGCCACATGTACTGCACATAACCTGGTACTCCTGAAGAGCAGAACAAATCCCCATCTTAGGATGCAATGTTTTATGAAGACATGGATGTGTGCCAACCTGTCTAGAAAAAAAAATGTATCTAGCCAAAGTGACTTTGGAGGCAAAAGGCTTTTGAATTCCATTTCAGAAAGTAAAACTCTCCTATACTAGTTTTAAAATAAAAGGAAAAATAAAACAACAACAACAAAACCACAAATAAAAAACCAAACCAAAACAGTTGATGGCATCTTCCAAAGGCAGGGAAATTCACTGCTGCCAACGTGCTTTGGCACCAGGGGAGTAAGGTTCCACATCAAGAACTGAGAGCAGCAACCATACTTCTCTCCTCCCCTGCAGGAAGTGCCCCTAGTGAGCACACAGGCCTTGCCCAGTGGAGTCACAATAAGGTTTTGTCCAATTATCTAAGGAACAAACCGAATTAGAAGAGCAGGAACAATAATGAATACTTTCCCTGTAGCTCTGCCAAAGCCAGACATACAGCTGGTTAAGTGTTTAATTGGCAGCAATCTTAGACAAAAGGTCATGTCTTCAGGTACTCTGAGGGGAAAAATGGGTGGAAGATATTGAACAATAGACATGGTACAAAAGCTGGGAGGGAAAAAGCTTTAACAGTTTCTTTACATTCAAAGTAAAAGCAGCCAGGACTAGTACCACAGTCATCCATGGTGTGGACCAGTCAGGATTCTGGCTCACAACACAATGTGCTATTTTGGTTTTTTTGTACTGAAGTGGAGGAATTAATCATCACTTTCCACTTGGTCAGCGTTGGTGAGGGAGGCACGGGTGAAACCTGCCTCTACTCCTGTCCCTTCTGATGAACATCTGTTAATTCCCTTTTTTTTTTTTTTTCACCACAGGGTTCTGTGGCTCTTCACCTCACATTGCACAGCCCTGTTTCAGCCCCTTTGCAGAACAGACACCAGCCCTTCTGTCTCCCCAGGAACATGACAGGGGCCATCCCTGATTTCTAATTTGTTTTCCTATTTCATTTACACTTTTTGTTTCTTCTGGCAGACCAGTGACTCAAGAGTGAACTTTGTTGTCTTGAGGCAGCCAGGGGTGCAGCTCTCAGAGCCAGTAGAAGATGGCAGCACCTCAAACAGCAGCAGCAGCAGCAACGGAGGGAGCCCCGTGCACCACCGGAGACGACTAGACCAGACTCACTACAGGCGAAAATCTAACTACCAGAAGGTAAATTTTCTAAGTAAGGGCGAAAGTGCTGGTTATTCTTGGTCTAGCAGATCTATTATGCTTGCTCTGTGATGGTGATTTATCATGTAGGACTGAGCAGTAGCTCCATTTCTTCTTGAGCTGTTGAAAGTTGTGAACAGTTCTGGACTTCCCAGTTCAAGAGGGACAGGGATATACTGGAGAGAGTCTAGTGGAGGCTATGATGATGATTAAGGGACTGGAACATTCATCTGATGAGGAAAGGGTGAGGGACGTGGGGCTGTTTAGTCTGGAGAAAAGACTGAGAGAGGATCTTATTAATGTTTACAACTATCTGAAGGGTGAGTGTCAAGAAGAGTGGACCGGTCTCTTCAGACGTGCCCTGTGATAGGACAAGAGGCAACAGACAAAAGCACAGGAAGTTCCACCTCAACATGAGCAAAAACTTATTTACTGTGAGGGTGACAGAGCCCTGGGACAGGCTGCCCAGAGAGGTTGTGGATTCTCCTTCTCTGCAGACTCTCAAGACTCATCTGGATGTGTTCCTGTGTGACCTGCCCTGGGTGGTCCTGCTCTAGCAGGGGGGTTGGACCCAATGATCTTCAGAGGTCCCTTCCAACTCCCTAACATTCTATGAAAAGCAGGAGGTTTGTGCCTTTTTGTACTGGAGAAACATATTTGTCATCTACTGGGAAACACAGGTTTTAGGGAAAAGCCTGTCAAAATTTCTTCAGATGTCTCTAATGTTGATGCAGACCCAATGTTGAATTCTTTATTTTCTGAAAAGGGCAGTGGGGAAATTTACCATCCATGAGATACTTGAAACTTGCTTATTGCCATCCATCAGGCACAAGGTGTTCAGGGAATTGCACGATGACACAAACTTATTCTTCTGGTTTGGAGCTCAAGGGCTTTTGTGTGACAAAAGTAGAAACTACACAGATCACCCTGTGGTGCTCCTGGGACTTCAGTGCTGCATTAATGAAGCTGCATTTTGTACTGTCATTCCTATGCAGGATTTACCTCAGGGATACGCAAGTCATGAAAAGACAGTTGCAATAAAAAAGGAACCAAAAGAATCTTTGGGAATAACAATCGGAGGTGGAAGGGATAACAAAAACAAGCTCCCTATATATGTAACCAGTGTGCAGCCCATTGGGTGCCTCTTCAGGGATGGCAGGATCAAGCGAGGTAAGGAAAGGTGCTCTAGGAACTCAGTTCTGTTTCTTTTTAACTGAAAAAGTTGGACTTGGGCACTAAAGTGAGGCTGGACACAGGATTCCAGTAGGAGCTTGAGGCAGAAATGGACTTCTTGGGATTATTACAGACCTTTTGCTATCTTATTTAATTGACAGGAGATGTACTTCTGAGCATAAATGGAATTGATTTGACTCAGCTGAACTACTATGAAGCCGTCTCAGCACTGAAGTCCAATGCAGCTTCCCACTCAGTCATACTGAAAGCCTTGGAAATCATTCCACTGAACTCCACAGAGCCTTCCCTGGACATCAAGGAGCACGGATTCAGCTGGTCTCCCCTCTGGATCTCGTGGCTTGGCTTGCCTAGGTATGTTTGCTCAGTGACTTCATAGAGATCTGCTCACTCAGAGTTGACTTTCACTCCAATACTAGAAATTAATTGCTTGGTTGGTTGGCTTGGGAGATTATTGGTATGTCATTTAGCTCTGAGGCAGAGGAAAGCCTTATTTGTCAATGAGACCACAGTATAATAAGTGTGTAAGAAACCTCCACTGCTTTTCATAGTGTGACCCATCATTC
>NW_009953574.1:670002-704636 GCF_000747805.2 Chaetura pelagica | reverse complement strand
GCTTCTATTGAACAGTAACTGTATTTCAGAAGTTCCTGGAAACTTATTTCTAAGACAACTGACATAGAAAATGAAAAGTCTAGATCCTGGCATTTGAGGAACAGAGCTGACCTACAGTTAATGTGCAGTCTCTGCTAAAATATCTTGCAACTGAAATAATCCTGAGGCTCTTTCTGGATTACACAACAGAAGGCAGCAGATAGCTGTGCTGAGTTCCTAATCTGATCATCTCAGGGGCAGACATTCTTATTTCAGGCTAATTCTTTGTGGCTGTCGAAATTGTGTCATTTTTAGCAGGAAGCAGAAATGATTCTGAGTATTTTATTTTTTCTCCCACAGAGCTTTGGACCATAGACTTAGCACAGGTTTAAGCAGCAACTTGTTAAGTTCCAGATGACAGGGTTAGGTCTTTGAAAGTTTTAATTTCTATCTCCTCCCTGATGAAGTGAGCCTCTGCTTGGCTCACTTTTGCAGTTTCATCAAAATACGTTCAGCTGTGAAAGGCAGAGCCTGCTGTCACTCCAGCTGACTGGAGGAGGATCATGCAGGAGATTCACGTGAAACAGTAAAGCCAAACCCTTCTGTGGGAAGCCCAGATTATTTACAGCCTTGTTTCTTGAGGCACCTGAAAGAAGAAATACTAACAAAGCCTCTGTTGTGTTACCCTCATGTTACCTAGCAGCCTGTAAAGGCAAAACAGAACAGCCCAAGGAGGGCAGCTTTTGTGTGTCCAGCAACTGTAACTTGGCTTGGGCTCAGCACTGTCCTCCCAGTCTCCCCTGCTCCCCTGGGGAACCAGCCTGTCCCTTCTGTGCAGATCTGGTGCCAACCAGCCCTGAGCTGCTCCCAGGTAGCCCAAACCTGAGGAGAGCTGCACACTTCAGTGTAGATACAAACATTTCCATAAGAAGGACAGTGTAGGAGTATTTTTCCATCTAATCTCAGACAACTTTATTGGCTGAACCAGGTGGCTGCTGCCTATCTTGCACTTTTTGTTCTTCGCAGCTGTGGGCAGCTCTGCTGTCCTTGTAAACTTACTCCTTCTCCATTCTCTGTTTATCATCAATTGGTGGTGGGGAGTGTTACAAATTAATTGTGTGCTATTACATATTGCTGCTGAATGTTTATCATCACCACTGTGTCACAGAAGGCAGCATAGGAACTTTACTTGATTTCTTTATATTATTGTGTTGAATCAGTATCAGCTACTGATAGGCTAAAATACCATCTCAAAATGCTGCTTTGAAAGGGGTGTGGGTCATGATTTCCTGAAGATGATAGAAATCCCCTTTTTCATTTGGAAAACTGATTTCTAGCAAACAGCCTTTTCCAACTCTTGGAGAATATGTCTGATGTTTTTATTCGTGCTCTGTGGCCACACAGCAGTTGCTACTCTTGCTCTCTGGGCTGTTTATTTGCACCAGCTGCCACACACATTTCTCAGCACTTCTTTTACACTTCTGTGGTACCAGCAGAAGGAAACTGCAGAGGTACCAGTGAGCTAGAGCTGGGTCTTCCAGCCTTCCTGTGTGAAGAACTCCAACAAAAATAAATTACAGTTTGAAACAGATAATTGGATTATTATTCCAGTGAAAAGTTAGCTGAGAAGGCTTTTGAAATCTGAAACTCACCTGCAAACTGCTCAAGCAAAGCCCTGGGGGCAAAAACTTTTATTAGGAAAAGTTTAGCTGGTGGAACACCTCGGTGGGGTGATCAGTGGCAGCTTCACACTGTGCAGGTCTGGCTGAGAGTATAACCTGAGAACGATCCAGAGCCTCCCAGCTGCTTGTCCCTGCTCCTGCCACACCTTTCCAGTCGCCAGACAAAGGCCTTGCCTGTGCTGCAAAATCAAGGAGCAAGTGCCGTTGGCACTGAAATACCATGTTCTCCAGGGCAGCCCCAGCACTGCAGCACTCTGGGTGTGCTGAAGACATACCTCATGGCTGCCATTCACAGCAGAGCCCTGTGATCTTGCTCCAAGGTCTTCAGTACCTTCTTGTACACAGCAGTTTTTTTTCCATCAGTGACACATTGCTGCTGCCCAAAGAGGGCAGCCCCTGGAAGTGTTGAAGGGCAGGCTGGATGGGGCTTGGAGGAACCTGGTCTAGTGGGAGGTGTTCCTGCCCATGCACGGGAGGTTGGAACTCAAACCTTCCAACTCAAACCATTCTACATGACATATGACAGGGTATGTGATGTGATCATGCCTCCATGGTACCAAGCATGCAGTATACAGATGGAATTTTTAAAAGCTCAGTTCTCATTAACTGCATGGGTGTGACTGCTGGTCACCATTACTTCTTGTCACTAGTTTTATGCATGTTCTTCAGTAGAACTCATCAAGTTATTCCCAAATCTTTCAGGTCACAAACCCCTCTAGGGAATGGCAATTTTCTGTTAACAGAACTGTATCAAAGCTGTTCTTTCCACAAGGGGAAACATTTTTTGCTCAGGTGGTTTTCCTTGAAACACACGTGTAACCTTTTTTTCTCTGGTTGTGACCTTGCCTGTCTCCACAGCCACCTCCACTGCTGCCAAGATATTGTCCTCAGTAAAGGCAACCTGGAAAGCTGGGGCTTCAGCATTGTTGGAGGCTTTGAGGAAAGCAAAGGAAACCAGCCTTTCTTCATCAAAACCATCGTGCCTGGGACTCCTGCCTTCAGAGACAGGAAACTCAAGTATGTGTGGGCTGCCCTGGGGGCTCTGTCAGAAGCACTGTTGGTTCTTAGGTCACCGTGCACCTTTTCACTGAGGGGCTGTTACCCTGTTAATGAGCTGAGCCAAAAGTTAGAGACTCCTAATTCTTAGACACCCATTGGTGCAGTTTATACTGTTGCCAAAGTTGTAACAGACTAAGTCTTGTATTAATGAGTGTTCTCTGTAAAGGTGCAACTAAGGGGAATTAACAGTTATGCTTCAGAAGATTGTTAAGGTTTTAACTGATTAATTAGATAAAAGCAGAAAGGGGATGTCTGAGGTGTCCTCCTTTTCCCTTGCCCTCTGAGTCAGAAGCTAGTAAGTTACTTAAACAAAATTGATGGTCAGTGACCTTGGGGCTCCCAGGATGCAAAGTTAACAATAATGAAGTCCTGATGACCATGCCTTCTGTCTTTTGCTCAGGTGTGGAGATGAAATAGTGGCAGTAAATGGAGTGCCAGCAATAGGAATGAGCAATTCGGAACTGATCCCAATGCTGAAGGAGCAAAGGAACAAGGTCACACTTACTGTGGTGTCTTGGCCAGGCAGCCTGGTGTGACAGCTCAAACCAAACACCAGCCCTGTCAGGAAGCACTTGGCCATCACACAAAGCAAAACGTGGGACACACAAACCAAGGGAATGCTGAACTCTGGCTACACAGCATATGCCATGGAAGACTTCAAGCTTCCTCGTTGGAGAAAAAGTTTCTTCATTGTGCTGAGGTTATTGTCAAATCTGGCTGTTGGATTCAAAGTCACAGTTAATTGGGACAGTTTTAGCTTCTGGGCTTATTAAAGCTCTGTAGAATGGGTGTTGCAGAGAGAGCTTTTTCCAGTGTTCCTCTACAACTCACCTCTGAGGCACTTTCCTCACTTGTAGAGCTCTGCTTTCCCCTTTACATTTTGAAGAGGTCAAAACCGGCACAACTGCCCCATTTCCCCTGCTAGTTTAATGCAGTTCTGCTCCTGCTCTCTGTCCTCCTTGGACACTGAGTCATTTTATAGATGCTTTTAAAAGCCACTAATAAAACAGTAAGGATGTGGATCCAATTAAGCAATTCCTATCCCATCTTGATATTTATAGGTTAGTGAAACCTAATGAATGTGTTTATCCATTAAAAACCCACCTCTGACTCTCAGCTGAGAGCTGAAGAGCTGCTAAGTTAGTGTGGCTGAGCTGTGTTTACTTGGATGAAGGTCCTGTCACCCCCTAGTTGTCACAGACCCTGATGTCAGTTGCTTACCAAAGACCTGCAATTGGTGAGAGGCCTCTCAGCCTTGAGGAGCACCCTTGAGGTGTCCCAGCTCCTGGGGAGGTCACAACCATACAGCCAGCTGCTTTAGCAGAGAGAGCTCCAAGAAGGAATAAAGAGGTTGGTTTACATGTGACAGCACAGGTATGTGTGAGACTCCTTGTACCCCCAAATTTCTTTGTTCCTTGATAAAGGAGTCATGGAAAAGCCACCTGCTATGATGTTTACTACATGATCAGTGTTGCAAGCTCATGCATCTCCTGGCTGTGGCTCTGCTCCTTCGGGGGTTTTCACAGAACAGGTTGGAACTAGAGCAGTTCTCTGCCTGCTTATGGCTCAGGCCTTTACCTCCTTTGGAGCCTGTACCAATCTTCCCCTGGTTTGGTTAAGGAATGGAGTGCATCTGTCACATTAGCCAGAGAGAAGGAATTTGTTTCATTTTCATCCCTCTCTTCAGGAAAGTTTCCCTGGTTTTATGACTTGATAAAAAAAAGCAGCTTTTCCCACAGAAGGCAGATGATTAAACAAACTTGTTACAATAACCCGTTTGAAGGAGGTTGTACCTAGCACAGCATCTGTAGAGTCAGGCACAACTCCTGCAGCTCAGGTCACACATCAGCAAATTGCCAACCCACTAGATCAGGGGAAGCTCAGAGGGTCATCAGCTGCCTCAGTCACATTGTACTGACTGGATGATGTCCTCGCCTCCAGGGGGTTAGTGTGCCCAGCATGGCCTCAGTTCAAACCCACTGCAGAGTTAATATTTACAATAAATGAGCAGAAGCCAAGCCCAGCTGGTATATTCCTACCTGGAAACTCCACATGAAGCAATCTCCTCCCTTTTTAGGTTGTTAGTCAGCAGTAGAAGTGACAGATCTTTCTCAAACCAGGTTGCCTTGTGTGATCTTTCCTCTTAATGCTGTTTCAGCTGCACCTTTTATGGGGCCAGCACAGATTATAAGAATCAAGTTTACCTGTAAAAATGCTACACAGAATGAATGTTTAATCCCTCCTTGCAGCAAACTGCCTGCAGGTCAGTGCCCATCACCGGCTCCAGCACTGCTGTGCTTGGAGCTGGCTGCTCCCTAATTAGCTCTTGCTGCAGAGTGGAACTGCTCCTCACCAGCTGCCTGGCTGAGGTGTTTACAGCCTCACTTCCTTTGGCTCTTGGCTTCAGGCAGGCCAGAGCAGAGCCTGTTATCAGAGCCCAGAAATAGCTTAGGCTCCAACCCTTCAGAAGTGTCTCTGGCACAGGGGGTGGCCTCTTTGTTTGAGTGATAAATACCACTGGGGACTTACACAGCAAAACCAGCCTGTGACCAGCTGGGCTCTGGGGGCTTTTTATCCTGTTATTCCTACGGAACACTGAGAGCAAAGTAATTCAGCAAGGTGCCTGGGGAAAAGGAACAGAAAAACCTGGAGCAGTTTTGTCTCTTCCAATCCATGTGCAGAATCTGTGCCTGCACATATTGACGTAAATCAGTTCCTACTGAGCAGTACCAAGTGTCACTTCTATTAACTGCAGCAGGACAAGGCTGTGGAGCTGGTGCTCAGTTTGAGCAAAGGATGCTGCAGAAGGCAGCATGATTTTTATTGTTACTCCATCTTGTTTCAAGGTGCCTTCAACTTCACCAAAATGTCCTAGTAATTTAAATATTGTTTCCAAGATCAGCCTGTTAATAGATGTTGAATTTGTTTTGATGCCTTCATAAATTATTCTAATATTACTGAAAAAAAAGTCTCGTGGGTGTTTTTTTGACCTTTTCCTATCAGCTAACACCCCCTGGGAATATGTCCACCTCATCAACAGACACTGCTCCAAGAAACTGGCATTGTGAGGCAGGAAACAAGGTAATTGTCCTCTGCTCCTCCCCAGACAGGAGCTGGACTATCCTGAAATGGTTGCGAGAGGAAAAAACCTGACAAAAGTAAATCTCACCTACCCTTCCCTTCAACTCCTGCTCCTACTGCTTGTGGGGCTCAGAACTGACTGAAAAGCTCACCCAGGGAATAAATAAAACTTCCTTTTGTGAGGCTTAACTCCCTGGCTGGGTGTGCTGCACAGCTCAGCAATGACTGCAACACCAGGGCTGCTGTTCCCAGAGGAACTGCATGGCCAGACTGGGACTGGATTAGGTTGTGTTTCAACTCCTACAGTGCAGGAGCATTTCCAAAACCCCACCTTTAGCCTTCTCTAACACATTCAAGACAAACATTTCACCTCTATCTAAAATAATACAATTTAAAATTATTTCCCTTAAATCCACAGCTGCTCCTGGCAGTATAAGCCTCCTACCAACAAAAAGGAGTTGGGTCCATCTGTAAAAACATTCTAAAAACACCAGAGGAAGCAGCACTGCCTGAATACAAGCTTCTACATCCCTTCTCCCACAGCACCACCAGTGAGCCCAGTCAGAAGGATGCAGGCAGGATGTGCTCAGCATTAATTAAGCCTATTTACAGGCTGAGTAGCTTCTGTCACCTCCATAGAGCCAGGGACCAGGGGAGTGGATGCAGAAGAGCTCTATCCAGCTGTGGAGAGGCACCACACCTGCCTTAGAGGACAAAAATGAAGCAGCAGTGCTGCTGGGGGACAAACCCTGGACTTACCTTTGTGTAAAATTCTACTGCCCTGCATTTGCCAGGGAAAATCCAGCTCAGACTGGTCAGGGGACACTGCCTGGCCTGGCCTCTAGGGCAGCAGCTAGCGCCAAGGATCTCAGGGTTTGTGTTCTGTAAAAAACCAAAACAACCACATTTCATACTGGCAGAAGATGGGCTCTTTCTGGAGGCACAGCTGAGGATGCCTGGCCCCATTCCCACTCGATATTCCCACGTGGTGCAGCTGGTCCTGTGTGCTGGAACCGGAGCGTGGGAGCATCTGTGACACGTGTCTTTCCAGGGAACTCATACCAAGGGCTCTTGACTCCTTCTCACCAGTGTCCCTTTGATCACTCCTCTGTGACAACTGGATAAAAGCAAGTTCATCCCCAGTCCTTAAAGCCACTGGGAAATCCCAGCCAAGACCCACCCCCATGAGCCCAGGAGAAGTGTGCAGGCTTCCCCCTCACTCCAGCCAGGATTCCTGGCTGCCCTCATCTCATGCCCAAGCAGATGACCCTGGAGAGAGTTTTATGCATGTTCTTCAGTAGAACTCATCAAGTTATTCCCAAATCTTTCAGGTCACAAACCCCTCTAGGGAATGGCAATTTTCTGTTAACAGAACTGTATCAAAGCTGTTCTTTCCACAAGGGGAAACATTTTTTGCTCAGGTGGTTTTCCTTGAAACACACGTGTAACCTTTTTTTCTCTGGTTGTGACCTTGCCTGTCTCCACAGCCACCTCCACTGCTGCCAAGATATTGTCCTCAGTAAAGGCAACCTGGAAAGCTGGGGCTTCAGCATTGTTGGAGGCTTTGAGGAAAGCAAAGGAAACCAGCCTTTCTTCATCAAAACCATCGTGCCTGGGACTCCTGCCTTCAGAGACAGGAAACTCAAGTATGTGTGGGCTGCCCTGGGGGGCTGGGGGCTCTGTCAGAAGCACTGTTGGTTCTTAGGTCACCGTGCACCTTTTCACTGAGGGGCTGTTACCCTGTTAATGAGCTGAGCCAAAAGTTAGACTCCTAATTCTTAGACACACATTGGTGCAGTTTATACTGTTACCAAAGTTGTAACAGACTAAGTCTTGTATTAATGAGTGTTCTCTGTAAAGGTGCAACTAAGGGGAATTAACAGTTATGCTTCAGAAGATTGTTAAGGTTTTAACTGATTAATTAGATAAAAGCAGAAAGGGGATGTCTGAGGTGTCCTCCTTTTCCCTTGCCCTCTGAGTCAGAAGCTAGTAAGTTACTTAAACAAAATTGATGGTCAGTGACCTTGGGGCTCCCAGGATGCAAAGTTAACAATAATGAAGTCCTGATGACCATGCCTTCTGTCTTTTGCTCAGGTGTGGAGATGAAATAGTGGCAGTAAATGGAGTGCCAGCAATAGGAATGAGCAATTCGGAACTGATCCCAATGCTGAAGGAGCAAAGGAACAAGGTCACACTTACTGTGGTGTCTTGGCCAGGCAGCCTGGTGTGACAGCTCAAACCAAACACCAGCCCTGTCAGGAAGCACTTGGCCATCACACAAAGCAAAACGTGGGACACACAAACCAAGGGAATGCTGAACTCTGGCTACACAGCATATGCCATGGAAGACTTCAAGCTTCCTCGTTGGAGAAAAAGTTTCTTCATTGTGCTGAGGTTATTGTCAAATCTGGCTGTTGGATTCAAAGTCACAGTTAATTGGGACAGTTTTAGCTTCTGGGCTTATTAAAGCTCTGTAGAATGGGTGTTGCAGAGAGAGCTTTTTCCAGTGTTCCTCTACAACTCACCTCTGAGGCACTTTCCTCACTTGTAGAGCTCTGCTTTCCCCTTTACATTTTGAAGAGGTCAAAACCGGCACAACTGCCCCATTTCCCCTGCTAGTTTAATGCAGTTCTGCTCCTGCTCTCTGTCCTCCTTGGACACTGAGTCATTTTATAGATGCTTTTAAAAGCCACTAATAAAACAGTAAGGATGTGGATCCAATTAAGCAATTCCTATCCCATCTTGATATTTATAGGTTAGTGAAACCTAATGAATGTGTTTATCCATTAAAAACCCACCTCTGACTCTCAGCTGAGAGCTGAAGAGCTGCTAAGTTAGTGTGGCTGAGCTGTGTTTACTTGGATGAAGGTCCTGTCACCCCCTAGTTGTCACAGACCCTGATGTCAGTTGCTTACCAAAGACCTGCAATTGGTGAGAGGCCTCTCAGCCTTGAGGAGCACCCTTGAGGTGTCCCAGCTCCTGGGGAGGTCACAACCACACAGCCAGCTGCTTTAGCAGAGAGAGCTCCAAGAAGGAATAAAGAGGTTGGTTTACATGTGACAGCACAGGTATGTGTGAGACTCCTTGTACCCCCAAATTTCTTTGTTCCTTGATAAAGGAGTCATGGAAAAGCCACCTGCTATGATGTTTACCACATGATCAGTGTTGCAAGCTCATGCATCTCCTGGCTGTGGCTCTGCTCCTTCGGGGGTTTTCACAGAACAGGTTGGAACTAGAGCAGTTCTCTGCCTGCTTATGGCTCAGGCCTTTACCTCCTTTGGAGCCTGTACCAATCTTCCCCTGGTTTGGTTAAGGAATGGAGTGCATCTGTCACATTAGCCAGAGAGAAGGAATTTGTTTCATTTTCATCCCTCTCTTCAGGAAAGTTTCCCTGGTTTTATGACTTGATAAAAAAAAGCAGCTTTTCCCACAGAAGGCAGATGATTAAACAAACTTGTTACAATAACCCGTTTGAAGGAGGTTGTACCTAGCACAGCATCTGTAGAGTCAGGCACAACTCCTGCAGCTCAGGTCACACATCAGCAAATTGCCAACCCACTAGATCAGGGGAAGCTCAGAGGGTCATCAGCTGCCTCAGTCACATTGTACTGACTGGATGATGTCCTCGCCTCCAGGGGGTTAGTGTGCCCAGCATGGCCTCAGTTCAAACCCACTGCAGAGTTAATATTTACAATAAATGAGCAGAAGCCAAGCCCAGCTGGTATATTCCTACCTGGAAACTCCACATGAAGCAATCTCCTCCCTTTTTAGGTTGTTAGTCAGCAGTAGAAGTGACAGATCTTTCTCAAACCAGGTTGCCTTGTGTGATCTTTCCTCTTAATGCTGTTTCAGCTGCACCTTTTATGGGGCCAGCACAGATTATAAGAATCAAGTTTACCTGTAAAAATGCTACACAGAATGAATGTTTAATCCCTCCTTGCAGCAAACTGCCTGCAGGTCAGTGCCCATCACCGGCTCCAGCACTGCTGTGCTTGGAGCTGGCTGCTCCCTAATTAGCTCTTGCTGCAGAGTGGAACTGCTCCTCACCAGCTGCCTGGCTGAGGTGTTTACAGCCTCACTTCCTTTGGCTCTTGGCTTCAGGCAGGCCAGAGCAGAGCCTGTTATCAGAGCCCAGAAATAGCTTAGGCTCCAACCCTTCAGAAGTGTCTCTGGCACAGGGGGTGGCCTCTTTGTTTGAGTGATAAATACCACTGGGGACTTACACAGCAAAACCAGCCTGTGACCAGCTGGGCTCTGGGGGCTTTTTATCCTGTTATTCCTACGGAACACTGAGAGCAAAGTAATTCAGCAAGGTGCCTGGGGAAAAGGAACAGAAAAACCTGGAGCAGTTTTGTCTCTTCCAATCCATGTGCAGAATCTGTGCCTGCACATATTGACGTAAATCAGTTCCTACTGAGCAGTACCAAGTGTCACTTCTATTAACTGCAGCAGGACAAGGCTGTGGAGCTGGTGCTCAGTTTGAGCAAAGGATGCTGCAGAAGGCAGCATGATTTTTATTGTTACTCCATCTTGTTTCAAGGTGCCTTCAACTTCACCAAAATGTCCTAGTAATTTAAATATTGTTTCCAAGATCAGCCTGTTAATAGATGTTGAATTTGTTTTGATGCCTTCATAAATTATTCTAATATTACTGAAAAAAAAGTCTCGTGGGTGGTTTTTTGACCTTTTCCTATCAGCTAACACCCCCTGGGAATATGTCCACCTCATCAACAGACACTGCTCCAAGAAACTGGCATTGTGAGGCAGGAAACAAGGTAATTGTCCTCTGCTCCTCCCCAGACAGGAGCTGGACTATCCTGAAATGGTTGCGAGAGGAAAAAACCTGACAAAAGTAAATCTCACCTACCCTTCCCTTCAACTCCTGCTCCTACTGCTTGTGGGGCTCAGAACTGACTGAAAAGCTCACCCAGGGAATAAATAAAACTTCCTTTTGTGAGGCTTAACTCCCTGGCTGGGTGTGCTGCACAGCTCAGCAATGACTGCAACACCAGGGCTGCTGTTCCCAGAGGAACTGCATGGCCAGACTGGGACTGGATTAGGTTGTGTTTCAACTCCTACAGTGCAGGAGCATTTCCAAAACCCCACCTTTAGCCTTCTCTAACACATTCAAGACAAACATTTCACCTCTATCTCATTAAAATAATACAATTTAAAATTATTTCCCTTAAATCCACAGCTGCTCCTGGCAGTATAAGCCTCCTACCAACAAAAAGGAGTTGGGTCCATCTGTAAAAACATTCTAAAAACACCAGAGGAAGCAGCACTGCCTGAATACAAGCTTCTACATCCCTTCTCCCACAGCACCACCAGTGAGCCCAGTCAGAAGGATGCAGGCAGGATGTGCTCAGCATTAATTAAGCCTATTTACAGGCTGAGTAGCTTCTGTCACCTCCATAGAGCCAGGGACCAGGGGAGTGGATGCAGAAGAGCTCTATCCAGCTGTGGAGAGGCACCACACCTGCCTTAGAGGACAAAAATGAAGCAGCAGTGCTGCTGGGGGACAAACCCTGGACTTACCTTTGTGTAAAATTCTACTGCCCTGCATTTGCCAGGGAAAATCCAGCTCAGACTGGTCAGGGGACACTGCCTGGCCTGGCCTCTAGGGCAGCAGCTAGCGCCAAGGATCTCAGGGTTTGTGTTCTGTAAAAAACCAAAACAACCACATTTCATACTGGCAGAAGATGGGCTCTTTCTGGAGGCACAGCTGAGGATGCCTGGCCCCATTCCCACTCGATATTCCCACGTGGTGCAGCTGGTCCTGTGTGCTGGAACCGGAGCGTGGGAGCATCTGTGACACGTGTCTTTCCAGGGAACTCATACCAAGGGCTCTTGACTCCTTCTCACCAGTGTCCCTTTGATCACTCCTCTGTGACAACTGGATAAAAGCAAGTTCATCCCCAGTCCTTAAAGCCACTGGGAAATCCCAGCCAAGACCCACCCCCATGAGCCCAGGAGAAGTGTGCAGGCTTCCCCCTCACTCCAGCCAGGATTCCTGGCTGCCCTCATCTCATGCCCAAGCAGATGACCCTGGAGAGATGCCACATTCCTAAACCATATCCCTAAACCGTGGTGTTGCACCAGAATCAGATGGCTGCAGAGGGAGGACACTGTGACTGCTCCAGCCCCAGCCCTTTACCTCCAGTTCAGTGCACACACCTCCCCCCTGCACCCACACTGTCCATGGTCTCACTGCACATTAAAAAGCTACATTAAAAACTAAAACCAAACAACCCTCTCACCCTTTTCTTCTCCCTACAGGTTTTGCAGTTCACGCCTCACCAAGTGCCCTGTGACAGCTCATCAGCTGTTCTCACAGTGCTCTGCTGGCTCAGGGCTCCAAGGTTCTCAGCACCACATGTCACTCAAGATTGCAAGATTACAATACAAAAAAATACATCACATTTCAGAACCACACTATTTTAGGGCAAAGATCTACATCAGTTTCAAATAACAAGTCGAAGTAGAGGAAGATACTTTAAAAAGTTAGTAAAAAATAATTAAAGAGAAACTCATGCTCTTATTATGGGTCTTATGATGATTTTTCACTTAAAGGTGTGATATAGGATAGAACTTTTTTTGCAATGGATTAAAAAAACCCTCAGGTTTGAAGTCTTTGTGCATTCTGTGCAAACACCCAGAACAGCTTCTCAAAACTGTCCAACCAAAGCAGGATCTTGTGACCCACCAGAACAAGCAGTTGCTCCTCACATGCTGCCTCGCTGGCCACAGAGAAATCGGAAAACATTTTTGTAGCTGTAAAGAAATTTATTCAGGGATGAGACTTTTCACTACTAGAAGCCAGACTCTAAGCTGGCCCTCAGGACTCTAAATCACACTTTTCTTTGGACAATAAATTTCAAGGCGCACTTACTGTCCTATTTTTCAAAAAGGAATGATGATGACAAAAAATAAACAAAAAGAACTATTACCTAAATGCGTTAGTTTCAGCTGAAGCCATCTTCCATCAGAAACCATAGGATCTGATACAACAAAGTTCTCCCTAGGGATGTTGATGAGTAGAGTAGCTCAGTGCTTTGTGTACTAGTACTGCTGTGTTTTGTCTTGTATCAAAAAAAGAAAAAAAAAAAAAACAACAAACAAAAAAAGGAGTTGTTTAACTGCATGAGCAGCTCCCAGAGCACTGCCACACACCTCGCTGCTCGCCCAGAGTCAGCCTCTCTTCCCTTGGAAAATTAAAAATCAACCCCCCCAAAAAAAACCCATCACCAATGCCACGCTGGTTGAAAAGGCGCGAGTTCCTCCCAGGGGCTGGGGTCACTCCTTGGTGTCCTGCTCCTCTCCCTCCTGGGCCCCATCTTCACTGGCCTCCTTCTCCTCCTTGCTGCGCTTGTTCTTTTTGTGCTTGTGGCGCCGGTGACTCTCCCCCTCCTCGCTCTCGTGCTGCTTGCTGGGGTGGGGAAAAAAGGGAGAGGGGATGTCAGAGCCTGCACCAGCACAGCTGTGCCCCCGAGGAGCCCAAAACACAGGTGTGGAGACACAGCACTTTGATCTTGTATAGATAGGAGACAGAGCAGGCGTGCTGAGGGCACCACGGTGCCACTGTGTCCTGGTCTGCCGCAGAGAGGCTTCACCATGTCTCATTGGGACCACCCGATGGCACCAGTGCTGAGCCAAGGGCAGGCTGTGCCCCCTACTGGAGGTGGCTGCTGGAACCCACCTGCTCAAGGTGGGCAGCACACCAGTCAGGCTGCTGGTAGTACTTTTTGGGTAGTTTTAACAAGCAAAATCTGTGTCCTTTCCACACAGACTCTAAACATTTTGACACATCTCAAGCTTCAACATGAAGCTCCCAGGCTGTTGAGAGAAAGAAGAATCCTAAATCTGAGAGGGGTTTGAAACGTTCACTCTGAACATCTTGGGGAAATCCCAGGACTAGAAGAAAGCAAGCTAGAGAAACGTGGCTTTCCCTGAGGAAGGCAGATCTTGTTTCCACTTCTGCTTACTGAAACCTGGCATTTCACTAGCTTTGTGCTTTACAGCTCCTCTATCTCCTCACACAGAATTGCTTTCCAGATGCAGCTGGACAGCTCAGACACTTGTACAGGATTCCTGTGATATGTGAGAAATCCCAGCTAGAAGTAACTCTGACCAAGATTTGCCTCCGTCTCCCATCAGGACAAGTGGGAAGGTTGGAGCTCTGGTTCTTGGCCATTCCTGGGAGGAGATTTTCTGCTGCTTCTCAAACATGCAACTATTTCTCCTCATGGGTTGAAAACCAAGCGAGGTCTCTAGAGCTGACTGCGGTGTGAAGGTGGGAGAATTAAAACAGCACAGGAAAAAACAGATAAATGTATCAGAGGAAGACACATGGTCACACAGCACAGACACTGTGGCCACCCAGCCCTCTGAGGGGACAGGCAGGTGTAGAGAAAATTCCTACCACTGCTGGGATACCAGTTTAGCAGCAAAGACACCCAACTGGCTGAACCACTGAAGCTCTGCTGAAAAGCTCCTGGGTTTGAGTAATTTCCTGACTTGTCTAATAAACGGTTTCACAGTCATTAGAATGAAAAAAGGAAAAGGGCAATTGCCTCTCCTCAACACATCTCCAGCACCTTCTGGACAGACACGCAGCAGCAGCTTCTGCTTGAACAATACAACTGTCCTTTAAATTTAAACAAGCGTCAGTGATTTCCTCCAGACTGGTCAATCTGCAGCAAACTGAAAACTACAGGGAAACCCTTTCATCTTCCTGCAAACGCCTCCAACTGGCTCAAATGTCAAAGTGCCTCAAGCAGGGACTTTGGTATGCACTGGAAGTGGCCTTAAATGAGAAGTATTCCTCCATTTGCCTTAGCTAAGTAACACTCCCATCTTACCACTTGGAGCAAGACAGAGCATCTGCACGTGGCTTGAGGAGCAGAGGAAAAGTCACCTCATTCCCATCTCCTGCATTGTAAATTGAGCTCTTAAGCAGCCTCTGACACTGCTTTGGTGCATGCAGTCAGGTCTAACACCAGATTTCATTTCTGAGTAGAGGAAGCTGAGAAATAACCCTTAAATCTACTGGCTTGTCAGTCTGGTATCAGTTCAGCTTCCATTTGTTTTTTATTCAGTTTTGTTTATGGTCCTGGCCTTTCTTCCTAATCACTTGGCTTCCAACTTTTCAGCAATCAGCTCTTTCTGGAAAACTCATTAATCTCCTTAAGGATGAGAACAACCTTTTGCCTCCAGTCACAATGAAGGAGTTTTTCTGATACCAATTTCAAAATAAAGTAATGACCTACAGATGGATTTCACCTAGAAGAAGAAAGCTGAAGCACCAAAAAAACCCAAACAAGTCTGCTCAAGTCCTTGCCAGGATGTGAAATGCCAAAGCAACTGAGCACTGCCTCAGCCCAGAGACCAGGCCTGTCACTCTGCTAGAAGAATGCTCTCACAGGAAAATCATCTGTAGCAAATACGTTTTTTCCAGAAAAGCTGGAATTGAGAACATCCTGCTCTGCTCCAGAAGGGTTTCACCTTAGTCCAGATCATCATCAGCCCCACCAGCAGAAGCACTGGGCACAGCTCTGATCATGCAGTACTCAGCCTCCTGCTCCAAGAGGAAATTTCAGATTACAGGCTGAAGAAAGCACTTCTCTTCTGCACAAGAACACCTGCCACTGAAAGCTGATGCTTCTGTTGCAGTTTTGCATTTTACTTTGTGTGTACTTTTTAAACAGTAGCAGCAATGCTGCTCTGGAGCCATGTCTAGGACAGGTTAACCTCTCTTTTATTGGACAGTGCTGCAGTTTTGTTGGCAGTGGTCTGACACCCTGCCAGCTGCCTTACTGAGACCTTAGAAACACCAAGGACTCCTCTCCCCATGCCAGACCTGCCTCCTCCCAAGGTACATGCCCCAGAGCGCTCTCTGCCCAAGTGTCACCTCTCGGGACAGCAGCAGGTCACAGGAAGCCAGTATGACCCAGGGCAACGGTTCACTCAAGAGAACGTTCACCGGCTCCTCTGCAGCTGGGGTGTGTCCCCATCAACAGCCCAGACCAACCCGAGATAGCTCTCACCGTCTTGAAGACTTATGCTTGCTGCTCTCCTCTTTGTCCCTGTGCCTGCGCTCCCGGTGCCGATCCTCGCGCTCCCGGCTGCGGTCCCGGCTCCGGCGATAGTCGCGCTCAAAGTCATAGCTGCGCTCTCGGCTATAGTAGCGGTATCGTTCATCATCACTTGGGAAGAGAAAGGAAAAGTGAGGCAGAGGAACACACCCCAGAGTATCTGAAAGTCAGGAGCCACATTGACAGGACTGCAGAATCCCACCCTCGCCAACTAAATCTGTCGCTTCTTACTCTGTCATCGAGCTGAGGTATTTGTGATGCTCCTGAAAAAGCCTGCAGCAATTGGCTGCTGCTGCTGCTCCAACCCAAGCTGCAATCCAGTCCCGGCTTCTAACCACAGGCAAAGAACTTTCTCCATTTGCCTACTGCAGTTGAACATCGTGGCTTTCTCCTGGGTTCTCAAGACAAAAGTTTACAAAACTTGTTCTTGCATTGGCCAAGCGAGCACCTCAGCAGCAGGTGTGGGGCCAACACTTCACAGGTTTTCCCCTCACAATCCTTCCAGAATATGTCCAAGACATCCATCTACCTTGTTCAAAACCAACAGAAATATGCTCCTTTCATCATTCTGCCTCCCGTGCAGTTGGATTCTACCTCAGAGCACCCCAAATTCAGATATATCCCATACTCTTCCTTCTACATTTTGTAGTCTTTATTGAAGTTTTAAAAGGGTTAAGAAACCCCTCTGTGTGAAACAATATTCAGACTCTTCGAGAAAGGAAGCCTCAAACACTGTCCTAACACTCAGGGAAACAAGCCAGACAAATAAATGTCCAGTATCAATCACCTGAGAGGGCTCCAAAGGACTCCACTGAGCACAGCTACTTGCCCTGCTTTGGCAAGCATGATGTTGGAGGTCAGCACGCTTGAAAGCACACAGAAATGCTAACTATGTGCTCAGGAGTGCTGATCACAGGACATGGCTGCACCATGACCCTGCTCAGGAAGTGTGGGAGTCTGAGCTCTCCCAACTGCAGTGAGTTTGTCTTCTGTTCTGTTCTTTCCTCTTCCACCCACGGTGCCCACAAGCTTGTAAGTTATAAAAAAAAAAGATTAGGAAAACCCAGCCCTATTTGCTCAGCCCCTGGGCCAGGAAGTTCCCCAGCAGGCAGCACCCTTCTGCCAGGAATGCACCTTCTGATCATGTTTGGAATGGCTATTGGTATTGCTGAGTCTGAAGGCTGCTTGTGACAGAACAAAAAAGGGATGGATTTAGGAAGTCTTTGCAGCCTGACCTTAACTTTAGCTCTCTAGATCAACACTGGGAGGCTGAAAGCCTGCTTTCCCAAGTGCTCCCAGCATCGGTGTCACCTGAGATCACATCAGATCCCACCAAGGTGGTTGTCTCCAGGGCTGGTTGCCAAAAGGCCTGGTTAAGGATTTATATTCCATGGCTGACTCCTGGCAAATGGCACGTCCTTGCCCTGAAAGCCTCTGGAGGAGCTGAGCAAAGCAGGGTGGCTTTTCCTTTGATCTGACAGTTGTACTTAGAAGACAAGAAGCAGCAGCTTCTATAGCCAATGTTTCACTCTGAGCTGTGAAATACCTAGTAAACAGAGAAGGGCTATATCATTTACTGGTCTCACATTGCAGGTGAGAGAGCAAGTGTAACTGGTTCTGCTGGATTTAAACAAAAAAAAAACAGACACAGGAAATCAGGCAGTGACACTGGGCTCCTTGTTTGTCCTCTTGTTACTGATCCAATGTATCACTTCCCCAGACATTTCAGAAAATTACACTGGTACAATCTATAATCCCATCCCTCAAGGCCAGAGCTCCCTACTGGGCAGCTGGGAGCACTCACTTGTTGTATTCACTGGTGGTGGGAGTGCGGTCTCGGTCTCTCTCCCTCTCCCTTTCCCGCTCCCGCTCCCTCTCCCGCTCGCGCCTGGAGCCCGAGTACTCCCAATGGCTGCTGCTGGAACTGCTCGTGCTTTTGTCCACCGTGGTCACCCAGGGTGTATGGGATGTGGAGATGGGTGGGTAGCTGATGAAACCTGAATCTGCAGAGACAAGAGCAGAACCCTTGAGCATCTGAAGTATTAAGAGCATCCCCTCTGTCCCTCCCTTTCCAAAGACACCCTCTGGAGGTTCAGCTGAACCCAAGGAGACAACAGTGGCCCAGCTCCCTCCTGTCCTTGCCCTCCTTTTTTATTTTCAGCAGTTTTCTAATAACATGTGAACACCTCTTCCTTGAGGAAGATGCAAGCAAGACCAGGTATTTACAGATTTAGTTGCAAAATGGGAGAGGTTTAGTGGTGGCCTTGACAGTGCTGGGTTAATGGTTGGACTGGACGATCTCAAAGGAACTTTCCAACCCAAACGATTCTATGATTCTAAAGTCTCCCAGCCCCTTGCACACCATGTTACTGTACAGGGTGTGAATTCCCCCAGTTCTTGATCTCTATAGGTCCCTCTACAGGGCATGCTGTAAAGTCTCTGCTGCGAAAAGCTTCAATCCATCCCACCTGGACATCCTGGCTGCAGGGCTGGGACACCCCTTGCCAGCTGCTGAGCCTGCAGAGTATAGTTAGCTCCAGGCTCTTGGTCACCCTTGCAAGGTCTCCCTTCTCACCTGGTACCTTCTGACCTAGGCTGGTGGCCAGGGAGAGGCACCAGCTCTTGATGAGGGATGCCACCTGACAGGCCCAGAGCCACCAGCACTTCCCCATCCAGACGCTGGCCTGCTGGGCCCTGCTCAGCTGGACCAGTGAGGTCATGGTCCACAGCAGTACCAGGTGCTGAAAAGCTACTGCACATGTGACAGCACTTGAAGCTCCTGTTTCTCAGGAAGAGACAGTGTGGGGCTGCCTGTGACTCTGTTGGTATCAAGGAGGTGTCACTCCAAGTGCTGGTCACTAAGGAAACGGAGAGAATGTGGACACTGTTGGCAGGGCTGCAACAGGGAAGGAAAGGTGCCAAAATTCTGGCACTGCCTCTTCCATTACAAAACAAAAGGAGACAGATGCCTGCATGTGCCTGGAGGGAAGGAAGGTGATAAAGTGGGGGAGAAGGCCATTCAAAAGCACAGAAGGAGATGCAAAGCTGATGGTTGGGCTTGTCCCCGAGGGCTAAGGAAGAGAGTGTGAGCAAGAACATGTTGCACACAGGAGATGCTTCTCTGTTGCTGGGTATCTGCACTGAAAAGTGATGTGAGGCTTAGCACTCAGATACAAAACTGCCTTCACCACTGCTGCAAAACATTGAGCTTTCCAATACCTTATGGGGCAGTCAAACTCAGCATGTGTGGGATAGTCTGGGGCACGAGGAAGACCCTAAAGTTATAGCATGATGTTCATGAACTTAAAGCCTAAACTAACAAATTCAAGAGAACAGAGATAGAAGCAGTTTGACTGTGATTTTCCATGCTCACCTGCAGAATTGTAGCCAAATGGAGGAGGCTGCCTGTTGTTGTAGCTGGCTGGCTGGCTTTGGAGAGAGAGAAAACCAGGCACATTACTACCAGCAGTGACCCCTGCAGCTGTATCTGTGCTGCAACTTCACCCCAGCTTCTTCTGAGCCCTGCAGAACATCCCCACGGGAAACCTCATGGTTTCAGTCAGTCTTTCACTTTGCATTGCAAACCATCAGAAATGCCCACAAGTGCAGTTGCTTTGCCACAGCTTCTGAAACTGCTGTAACTCAGGTGCTTGCCCTGCCCTACCCCTCCCTTCTGCACATCTGACAAGCTTCCTGGGAAATAACCAGTGCTTGCAAAGTACCTGGAGAATCTGTCTAGAAAACATCTGGAGTAACATAACATGCTATCAACCATTCTGTGCTAGACCTAAGCCCACACACAGATTTTACTGACTCCTTCCAGTGCCATGAAGATGACAAATCGAAGCAAACACACAGAGAATTCCCTACAGACTCAGCTCTGCCTCCCCCACCCCAATCCAAGGCCAGACTAAGAAGGACTACCCCTGATTCCAGACCTGTGCTCCTCCCTCCCTCACTATGGAGCAGCTGTACTAATGGCTCAGCCCAGGTGTGGTCTTACCCATCCAAGGTTGGAATGAGGAGAGCTGGTGGTGGCGCCAGAGGAGGCGGGAACAACCCTAGACACAGAAGCAGAAGTCATCACCAAGACCTCACAGCTTGCCATGAGGGAACAAGACTTCATTGCTGTTTACAGTTCAAAGCAGTTGAAGCATCTTTTTACTCTAAACAAGGCCCTGTTTGAAATGGAGTAATTTTCCTTCAGGGTTGTATCTCCTACCAAAATTAAAATCCTACAGCTGTGTTAGTTCTGAAGGGGTATGGAAGGAAAAATAAAAGAAGAACTACCTTCTATTTTGGCTTATTCATCTCAAACATAAGATTTGTTAAGGGGTAAACATTAACCCTTACAGTCCTGTGGAAGACAGAAAAGTCTGGTTCTTGGGATGCAGACGTGTTGCAACCCTACAGCAAGAAGAAACTCAGTTTTATAGTAGCTCTGAATTAGTGGGATTTAATGCACAAGATTGGTTGTTGCATCTTTATCAGTCTCCACCATCTCTGCTGCACACCAGGGAGCAAAGGCTTCTGATGGAAATGGCATTTGTTCTGCTTAAGTCTCACACTCCCAAATTCCTACACAAAGCACCAATTTGTCACTCAGACTTCTGCTGTGCAAATGCTGTAAGAAGAAATAAACCACTTCAAATCTAACTAAATGGCTTTTGCCATCTGAAGTTTTCTGCTTCACTTTCTAGATTGGTCTTCAGAGACATGAGATAGTATTAAGAAGCCCTACAGATTATTATTTAGGTCCAAAATATTAGATAAGCAGCTGGTGTTCAATGCTGCATTAGTTTATTAGCCTTAAATTAACTGTGCTCTAAAATGAGTCTTGGTGTCACCCTGTGTCACTTAATCCAAGTGCTCAGATGGGGCCACCTGTGTGTTCAGAATCACTGTCATTAAGAAGAGCAAGTTAACACCTACCTGGGATGGGACCTGGTGGAGGCAGACCTAGGGAAACAAACCAGCAAAACCAGTGAGGACAACAGGTAAAGCCTCTCACCTCTGCAGCTCAAGCTAAAACTAAAAGGACACTTCTGAATACACTTCATGTATTTAACCAAACAGGCTAACAGAATAATTGGTGCTATTAAGAACTAACTTGCCTATATACTATTTAATTTTCCTAAATCATTATTTCTTTACCTTTATGTTAAAATTTAAATGTTGCTGCTGTCTTACACTGAAGAATTTCTAAGTGTCAACACACATTATTTGAGCAGTTGGTACAATAAAATGCACAAGAACAAATACAGAAAAACGCAAATCTTGGTATTTCAAGGCAGAAACTAACCAAAAACTGACCTGCATTAGGAGGAAAGTTGTTACAGCTGCTGCTGCTGCAGAATTACCAATTCCAGCATCACCCTTGAGACATTTGGAATGGGTCACAGCCAGACAGGATTCTGAACTGACCAGCCTGATCTGACACAGGACAGCAATTCCTATCTTCTTAGCTCCTTTCACAGATAAAGAGGAACCCATTTCTTTATATTTCTCAATAAAGCAAATGGATCAGCAGCACCCAAAGGCTCTCTCATGCAAACAAAGCCTAGAATTTCCTTCAAGGAACGGCTGCCACTTCTTAAGTGTTCAAGAGCAAATGCTGAAGAGACTGATGGAGAAACTGAACAAAGACTGGCCAGGTCTAAGAACCTGATTCCTCAACTGTTCCATAGCATTTAACCATTAAGCTTTGGATGTGCTCCAAACTTAGGGCTGGTTGGAAGCTCCAAGACTCAAACTGCCACAACTGCTGTGTGAACACCTACCTGGAGGATGCAGGGGAGGTGGAACCGAAGTAACAGGAGGAGGAGGGTGGAGGAAGTGTGGTGGAGGTGGCCCAGCGAGTGGGGGTGGTGGTGGACCTGCTGGTGGTGCAAACGGCTGCTGCTGAGGTGGTTGCTGGGGCTGTGATGGCTGCTGGGGCTGCTGGGGGGGCTGGGGCTTGCTCCCGTGGTCTCCAAGGACCTTAGAAGACAGAGGAATTACAAGAGAGTATTTTAAATCTCTTTGGTCCTGCATTTAGGAACACACTGTGCTGGAATAAAGGGAGAACATCACCAGAAGAGGCAGCACTGTAACATTCGGGAGACCAGGCTGTCTTGTACCCAGGGGATAACACCTTTTGGGGAGGAAGGAGTGCTGATCAGAGCAGTCATTATGCTCAGCAAGGTATCTCCTCTTCCACACAACAGCAGCAAGGCTAGACTCTAGCTTTACACACAACTGTGCCAGACATATCAGGGCTATGAACACATTTTCTTCACAGGAACTGCCACTGAGACAGGCTTCAGATCAGAAGCTGCCAGCCATACCGGAGGGTGACACAGTGATGCTCCCTTCTTTTTTAATTTTTGTAACAAAATGTATCTTTCCTGAGGGCAGCAAGAGGCCAAATTCTGCTCTAGATGGTGCCCACATAGACCAAAGATGACTGAAATCTCATCTGTCTGACAAATGCAGGTCCCACACCCACTACTGCAGAAGGAATGATCAATATGCAGATATCAGAATGACCTGGAAATACAGGTATCAGTGCTTGAAAGGGGGAGGAATAACAACCATTTCCCACAAAATTCTCTCTTTTAGACAAACTCTGTTTTTAGTTATTAGTCAATTTGGAAAATTGACCATTAAAAAAAATAGACCACAAAAATGCATTTAAAAACAAAACCAGGAATTGTGTCTAGACAGGGGAAAGGCTTCATATTTGGGGTTTTTTTTGTGAGTTAGAAGTGGCTGGTAGGAGGAAAGTGGTTAAGAGAGAAGAGTTCTCTGTCCTCAAAGCCTACACTTGCACCCTCCCCTACTTAGAAGCCAACAAGAACTTTATGGTCAGATACTGGAGACACAAGATCAGAACTGAGCCCAGTTTTCAAACCAAGGCTTTTATTTCTTATCAAGGGCCAAGACCCAGAAATACAGGCCCGCTCAAACCTGGACGGTGGGCTGCATCTAATGATGCTCAGACTAAATGTTCCTTCAGAGTAAAAAGGAACACAAGCCCCTAGTCAAATTCCTCCACTGCAGAACTGTAGACTCCAACCTGACAGTGGAGAAATGAATAATCCACATAGGAGCCTCCCAGCTACATGCCCTGAGGAACACTTGGGAGAGGTGATGAGAAAAGGAACTTGGACCTTACCATTCAGATGAGAAGGCCAGTCTTTAAAGGACAATCCCTAGCTCCTAGAAAGGTAAAGTTTTAACACACAACGAATTCAATTTGCAGAAAGGAATGATACATGCATGTGTCTTGATAGGGTTGCTACGCTACCTACTGCTTTGCAGATAGAAACTGACAGAGGAGGCCTGGAATGCAGATATTTGCTCAGGGTTCACTAGAAGTGCATTAAAACCAGAAATGTGCCAAGATGGCACAAAACATGTACCTGGATTGGGTTTTCCTCAGAGGCATGCTTATCACGGCGTCTTCCTTCTACCCTCCTAATGGTGCCTGCCTGGCCACCAATCACATCAATCGTCCCACCCAGCTTCCTGGTACAAAGCAGATGCATCTTTTTAGGCTCAAAGACATGAGAAGCAGCAGTTTTCCCCTCTATTACAGAGACTTCTCTTGTACATTCTTCTCCACCCAGGAAATATGTCTAGAAGCAGCACTCAGATTGGACAAGAGGGGAATGAGAAGTCCTTTTTCACCTTGTAGCGGTTTGAGCTCTGCCAGGAGGGCTGAGTTGTGTCTCTGAACACCCGTAACATGATCCAAAGCACCACAATACATGGGTGTAATAACACGGACTGCACACCTTGGTTCAGAGCTGGAATCCTTTACACACTCTCCAGATTTGAACAATCATTCCAGATCAAATACCTCATGAGACACATGTAATAGCTGGAAACAAACCAGACTGATTTGAGCAGGCTGAGTAGAGCTTTACAGCTTATACTGATAGTTGATTGTCTCCACAGACAAAGTGGGAAGCTGGAATACCTGACTGATTTCTGCAAGACAGGTATGCCAAGGATGCAATGTGAACACAGCAACAGAAACACCCAGAGCCCAGTGCTCTGGCTCTTCTGGTTTCACATAGCTCTGTTATTCTAAAGCTTTTGATAAAAAAACCCATGAACCTCTTAAGGTCCAAGTGGTTTCCCCAGCAGAGGCTGCCAATCAAAATTACTCAATTGTTTTGCTTTGTCCAGCCTTGTGGTTCCTTTCTCCCACTGGAGAAAACAACTAATTAGCAGGCATCAAGCAGCGCCACACACAGGTTCAGAAACCAACAGCTCCTCTTATCAGCTGCCAAACATGTAACCCGCTTCCACTTAAGGAGGCAAAATTAGCATAGTGGGAGTAAGTCAAGTAAGCACCAGCCAGCACTGTAGGCCTTCAAAGCCCAAGTATTTGTGTTCTTTTTTCTGCTCCCAGAAATGTGTCCCTTCAGCTGGGCTCTGGGTGCCCTCCCTGGGCTCTGGGTGCCCTCCCTGCACAACACCAGACTGAGGAGATCACCCAGGAGAGGGCAATGGGCTGGCAAGGGTTGCCCAAACCTCAGGAGAACACTGCTGGAGACAACAGTTAATGAGTGACCACAGGAGCTTCCTGTAAAGTTTCAAAGCTTCTGTTTCAGGCTTGAGGAGATTCCATGGCCCAGGTGGATCCCAGCTCCCCCCCATGAAGAACATGGTGCACCCAGGCTTTATGTCTGCATCATCTCTCACCTATTAGGAGGAGGTCCAGCCTTCATGCGTCCTCCCACCAGAGCCAAGAAGTCTGTTTTGAATTCTGTTTTGATGATGTTGTTTTCCACTTCTTTTTCAGCATTTCCTGTTCTTCCTTGCTGAACCTATGGAAGGCAGTATGCAACACACAGGTTGAATGCTCTTACTTTCAACCAAATGTAGCATCCGAGATTAACTCTCAGCAAAGGAAAAGGGCTCTTTGAGGAACAATCACAGGACTCCTGCAAACAAGCAACCTATTCTTCAGCCAAGGCAGCAGACATTTCTGTGAACTAGCTGGCTATTCCAGCCTCAGCCTGCTGTCCACTGTCTCCCAATGAAAGTCCAAAAGTTTAATAATCTCATATCCTTAAGCATCAAAGTCAACTGGAAATCCCTCAAGTCTTGCTGCTGCAGTGGCTCAAACCTGCCAGGCAGCTGGAACTGTTTGTTCCACAGAGAAAAGATCTTTAGCAAAGAAATTTAATCTTTAAGATAGTTTCGTATTTCTCATCACTGAAAGGAACGTAGAACAGTTAAGTATTAAGGCATCTTCTGCTTTTATCTCTCATCTCTGTGATTACAAAAACAAGTCCCAGTTTCCTTGTAGCATTTGCAGGAGTAACACGTCACCTACCGTGATCTTATTTTCAGTGCTGATGGGAGGAGTAGGATCCAGCCCAAGCTGAAGCCGTCGCTGCTTTTCACAATAAGCTTTCCATGTTTCTTCATTGAATCCATAATTAAAGTAATCAGAAAGATCAGCACCTGACAAAGAGCAGAAGTCAACACAGGGATTCTAGTCGACTTGAATTCTCCAATTGTCCTTTAACTGCTTAAATGAAGAGTAAAGCAAACAAAAACCTTGCAGAGAGCACAGCTTACTCTTAATTCATCCTGTAACAAAGCCACTGTGTGCCCCAGTGGAAATGGCTGTGCCTGCAGGTGGGAGGGGAACTACAGCCTGAACAGCATTGGGACCATTTGGGACACAGAATACAACCCATATATAGGCTATTAACAGAGATGTTTGCAATCACTTACTCACCTACTGGAGTATCCCAGACTGATTTCTTGCAATTGTGCAGAAGAGTTGAATGCTGGGAAGGGCATGGGGGGATGATGGTTCCAGCCACCACCACAAAAATGGGATGGTGCCACAGAACCTTTTTCTTGGCACAGCTAAGCTAGCATGTTCTGCTCCTGACCACCCCTGCCTTTGCTGTTTTGAGAAGAGATTCTGGAAATTATCCACTTCATGAAACAGGGCTAAAGTGGAAGGTTTTTTTATTGATACATCTCAGACTACACAAACAATTACAATTCAGTCATGATCCTAACTACAGCCTTCCAAGATGGTTATCTTACTTTGACAGTCTTCTGTGAAATGTGCCAATTCAGCATGCACCCTTCTGAGTAAGAGAGGTGGCCACAAATTGCTTGCAAGAAAATATAGATGCAGAGCAACAGTCAGAGCTGCAACTACCTTTGTAAGGTGTACCTCACAACAGGAAGCAGTGCAAAGCATCTCCCAGCCCAGCTGAGATGTCCCTCAGACATCCCTTGCAAAAGTATTCCTAGACAGGCCAATTCTAAAACAAGGAGCTGATACATAAGGGCTAAGCACCACTCTTTGACCATGCTGAGCTTGGAACTGTACAGCGAGGTTTATCTTCTAGGTAGGTCACTCCTCCTGTTGCACCACCCAAAGATGCAAATTTTACCAACACAAGACTCAGTAACATGACATTTACTTATCTATTTTATCAGCTTGTATTTCAGCCCTCTATCAGTTCTTCCACACACTTCTTCCTTCCCCTCATTTAAAGAGATTTCAACTTGCTCAACAATTACCTGTAAAGGATACAAACCTGAAAGGCTGTTGAGCAACAAGCTACTTGCCATCTAAAATAAACTTCCAGGCTGCACCTGTGCAGATATCTTCCCCCTATTTGTACTTCAACACTGGTTTAAGGCCAGCTGGCTTCACTGTGGGCCAGGGATGTCAGATGTCAGCATGGCCACAATGACTGCCACGCTTTATCTCTGAACTTCTTTGTTTTCCTTCTTAGTTTCTTCCTAGCCCCCTCTTTCTCACTTCGCAACCAACAGGAACCCCCCTGCAGAATAAAGGCTACCTTTTCTAGTCTGTCTGTACTAGCTTCTGTTCATCAGAGTGCTGGTTACTTAGCTTACTTGCCAAGTTACTTGCTGCTTCCTTAGCATAGCAATATTTCTGAAAGATAAATAAAATACAGGGGCTGTTGGGGAAAAGAATTATTTCTGAGAAGAGTCAAGTGGATTTTTTTACTTCAGTTAACGTTTCATCTTAGTATGTTTTATGAAAGTAGCACAAGAAAACTCCGGATCTCTTTCATTGCTTCAACTACTTTTGTATCAAATTCAGATGAAAACCACAAGTTTATTGGTACCATCCTAATTCTAGTGTGATCAATCAGTACATGTCACTGACTGTCTAGACAGGCATCAGAGGCTGAGCAATATGCATTGTTCCAACTTCCCTGCTCCCCAGCAGCAATAAACAGACAGAAATTACAAGTGAAATTAAGGAGACAACTAAAACTGCAGAAAGTATTTACCACAAGAAACTGTAAGGCCCCACCTGGTTTCCTCCATGGTTTGTCTTCAAATGAATCTAAATCCACTTCTATAACAGGCAATCCATTTATATTCCCTGCAGCATCTAAGTCAATACCTTTGGGCTGCAACTTGGCTTTGGAGAGAGAGAAACTGTTACTACATTTAATGCAGTGTCTTCAAGCCCCTCATTTGCTGAGAAAATTACTCCAATCAAAAATAAAGTGCTGCTGTGAATTCATTGCTGGCTTTATAGCATATAGGTAACCACAATCAACTTTTAAAATGAAAAGTACTTCAGTCACTCTATAAATAGTTAGCCAGGATATACAGTCGAACAGCAGAGAAGCAAATTCAACTTAGACTGGTGTTACAAGCAGAGTAAAGTATTAGAGCACACACAAAATTTATCCCAAATGAAAAAAAAAATATTTTTCTCCCCCAGCAAAATATTTAGTTTTCCCTTCCAAGATCCACACATTTTCTCATAACAAAAGACACTTTTCGCATCAGTTTTAAGCAGCCTGTGCCCTAACTGGAAGCAGCAAAAATCTGTTGGGTACAGAATCTTAAAAGGGGCATATATTCTTATTTTTCTCAATCAGAAGGTAAGTCATTTGCATTAATGAAATGGAATTAATTAAAACCCATGAAAGGACAGTCTCACTTATGAGGAAGGACACAATCCAAGTCTCAATATACAGTATAAACAGTGGGGAAAATTTCATATGCAACAATATGCACAGCTGAGACTCAAGGTCAGGCTTTGTTTCTTTTAGTATTTTACACTGCAAGTAGCTCAGTCTCCTGACAAGAAAAGTTCTTCCCCAGGCAATTTAGAATGTTTGGCACCAGTGCAACAATATAGTTTAGAAATATTCTGGTTTTTTACCATAAAAAGTAACTATCAATGTATTTTCTTTCAAGTTAAATACAATTATAACCAGCTTGTTCAATGATGGGAAATGAACACATTCCACTGCACCCTGGACCCTCAGACTGTCCTGGAGTATTTCTCTTTAGGAAACACTCTATTCCTAGTTGAAATAAGTTGCACTGATTTTATATCCTTCCAAAAAGAGATCAAGATGTGCAACTGCTCCAGCTGTCAGTGCCAGATAAGTGAAATAGTGCAAAAAGTGAAGGATAAAAACAAGAGCAATACCTGAAGCAGATGCTCCATAGCCTCTACCCGTTTTTAAGTTTAGATTCATAGGAGTTCCCCTATATGAAAAAGAATCACTACGTTGGTATTTGAACAAATTACTTGGCTGAAGATTTTAATGCAAAACATACTCAAGCCCTGACATCCTTCAGAAGATTATTAGTTGACTTGTGTTTTTTCATGCCTCTCTAACATTCTCAGTACTGTCTCAACACCTTAAAAATGAGACTCATTTGCCATGTGAAGTCTCTCTAACCCAGCAAACATCCTTACTGCCTGACAGCAGAGCACAAGAAGATTGTTTTTGACATGAAGGGAAAGGTTATCTCAAAGACTGTTAGTTACCATTCTGCCCAGGAACATACTTTGTACTTAAATGGAACTGAACAGGGAAATCACGGCAGCACACAGATCATGGAATGAGGAGGGAAAGGTAGAAGCAGATTTCAAAAAGGATGTCTGTACATCCAAGTGAGCTGCTACCAGATGGAGCATTGCTGTTCAGAGTAATCCATCAGACTGAAACCAGCTCTACAACAAGAGAAGGAAATTATCCATAAAGTGGAAAAAAAAATAATATGCTGCGAGGTACATTTAAGTACATTTCCTTCAGAGGCAGGCTGCTAGCAGCAGGTAAAAATGCGGTCTTGTTATTTTTATTCAATGCAAATCAGGTAGTGACATAATTTCCTGGTTTGCAAATCCAGCCTCACCATTTCTGAATCATAAAAAACCAGAGAGCTGAAAATTAGTAAATTCACAGCTTATGCAAGTTCTTATCAATACAGACTTCGGTTCTTGAAGTTTTCACAGATAATGAGTTAAACTTTCCACCTTTGATTCTGCCCAATGAATCACAGAAATTACTTGGTTAAGTTTCCAACAGCAGACCCACGAATTGTCACTCATATTTTATAGATGGATTCTCCCACAAGCAATTGCAGGACAGAGCTGCGCATCAGCTTCCAATCCCATTCCAGCCACGTCTCCCAGAAGACAGATCAGCTCTCACTCTCACTTTTACTGCCAATCAACATTCAGAGCTACCCCAGATCAAATATCAACACCAACGTCAGCAGCACATACATGTATGATGGTGCTCCTGTTTTAATGTTGCCAATAGTGACTTTCACGTCATCGTCATCACTGTCGCTATCACTGTCATCTTCATCATCTTCACCACTTGGAAGGGCCTAGCAACAATACAAGCACACAGGAACTCATTAATACATAAAACTGACAACTTCCCCAGGACAGTAAGTCACACTTTACAAAGCCTGCATGATGAAGAACTACTGGAAATAATTATTCTGACATGAAGACATAACTTTCTACCACACACCAGGGCTATACAAAGTTGTCTCTGGGGGCAAAAGCAAAATTAGGTGGCTTTCAACATCAATGTGGATAGGTGCCCAAAAAGAAACTGTGTCCTCTGAAGAAGAGACCCTACATAAGGAGATTTCTGAAGGTGGGGAAGCTTTAGGTCAGTTCTAAGAACTTCAACACATCCTACAGTTCCTTTCCTCAGCTCTTTTCTGATACATCTCTCTCACAGGGCCTTGGTGACAGTACACAAATAAAAAGCACCAAAATACATTCACCAGGCTTCACCTAAACCTTGGAACAAATATTGTCTCACCACAACTTTGGTGTTAGGAAGCTGCTGAAGCTTATTTAGCATAATCAGTCTCCAAGTCACTTAACTTCACATGAGGACTTTACAGCTGCCAACTCAGCTCCAGTGCAGCACCACTGCTGGGGCACAGCAGCAAAGGGAGTCTTCCCGACATCCAGCCATGCAGTTCTGCAAGATGCACACGCTAAACCAATACCACATGTATGTGATGTACCACAGTGGCAGAAAATAAACCCATCAAAAAGAATAGAGGAAGAGGAGGTGAAGAAGCAAGATCTCTACTTTCAGCACTGAGCCACTAGACTGCATTCTAAGAGGCCTGAGGCTGAATCAAAACTGATTCCCAGCACTCTGGGCTTTCTATCCCAGTGTTTCCCATATTTAACTGACCCTCAAGAAGTCACACTAAATACTGAGCTAGAGGTAAGGTCATGTTGTGCTCTTCCTGTCAGACCACTGCACCTGATCAGTGGACATAAGCAATACTGAGATCAGGGTTCACTACCCACTGCACAAGGCAGGCTGAGAGCAGAAGCCTGTTGCTGTCATTAGCACTGGAACTGACTACCAGGACACTCTTCCAGTACAAACGCAACATATTAAGTAGTACCAACATCTTCATACTTTTATCTTTTTACCCATGAGTATTGAGAAGCACAAAAATAAGCATGTCTACCATTTGCAGTGGAAGACTTACGTGCTGTGACATCTCTCGGTCTTCATTGTTGACAGGTCGGTTCTCCTGAGGAGCATCTTGCAAAGGATGAGAAGATTCTGCATGTCTAGTAAATGTGAGAGATAAAAGAAAGTGGACAAGCCCAATATAGAGGTTCACCTACAAACATTTCTAAAACACTTCTCCAGGTGATTTTCATATAATGGCTTTATTCAGTAGTGTGTTTATTCTGCTGGCAGTTAGCTCAATTATGCAACAAGAAAATTATTCATCCTTGCTTGGCTTTGCTTTTGTTGGAAAGATTCAGTTGAGCCCGTTCAAAGGGGGCCTGACAGCCAGCACAGCTGCCTCACCAAACACCACTCAACTCCTAATATGTAAGTGGCAGCTACAACAGCTTTGATTCAGCACAATCATAACTGATGGGAATGGGACCATAATAAGCAAAACTTCACCTTGTCCTTTGGGATGCTAATAACTGTGAATACACTCAGCAAGCAGCAAGGACACCTGTCTTGTAGAAATTAAGGGAGAAGTGATTTTATTGTTTCTACAAATAGCTTGCATTAATGAGTAGTTAAAATTCAAAGAAGACAAGACAGATAATTATCCACCCAATCTTCTCAATCATTGCAAATTGGTCCTAATGCAACAACAGCCAGGTTCAGATTTACCTCCAATTAAAGAGCTTGTGCAAATGTCAATATTGCTTACTGCATTTGCCAAGCAAGTCAAATTGGTATACACATGCTAGAAAAGAGTATGCCAAGTGTTACAAAACTAAAATATAAAGAGAGACCATTTTTCTCACAGGTGAAACCTAGCAGAACTTCAAAATAATTCCGGCTTTTCAAAAGACACAATAGCCCAGGTCTCCACTTGTACTTTGTGAAGATGCTGCTATTAATTTAAAACCCCATAATAATAAACACACACAAAATAATCTTCAAAAAGAAACATAAATAACATTTAACAGAATCCAAACACTGGTCAGATTAAAGCCATTTCAGAAGCAGCAGGAAAGGAGACACCAAACAATGGAGCCAAAAGATCACACTAATGCAACTCCAGAAGCAGCTATTGAGCATAAAAAAATAACAAATGAACAATCTGAGCAATTACTGAAGCTCCTATATTAGAAAAGCCCCAAATACAAAGAAATCCAACAATCAAGCCAAGAACAAAAAGGGATAAAGGTTCAGCAAGGAAAGGAGACACCAAACAATGGAGCCAAAAGATCACACTAATGCAACTCCAGAAGCAGCTATTGAGCATAAAAAAATAACAAATGAACAATCTGAGCAATTACTGAAGCTCCTATATTAGAAAAGCCCCAAATACAAAGAAATCCAACAATCAAGCCAAGAACAAAAAGGGATAAAGTTTCAGCAGCTAACCAAGGAAGCACAGGTCCCATTTTCACCAAGTTCCTGAGGTGACAGCTGAAGACACTTCAAATTATAAAAAGTAGCCAAGATGCCTAAGGGAAAATCAGCCTCTAAAAATATTTCAAAGTTACAGACACAGGCTAATACATAAGGCACACAAGATGAACAACTGGAGACAATCTCACAGGTGGCTCCAAAACCTTTTGCATTTTGTTTGCCAAATTCAAGCATCTTGTAACATTGACCTCAACCCCGGAATTTTCTTTAAAATCCAGGATGACTGAATTAAGGAAGAGTGACAAGTACTACCTTCACCTTCAAGTCACATGAAGTATCTGTGGGTGTGCATTAAAATTTATAAATTGGGAGTTCAAACAAACATTTGCTAAGTAACAGTCTTTCCTAACCTGTTTGCTTCCCAGGAATGAAGGAGCTGACAGGCCCACAGCAATCACCTGCATGAACAAATATGTGACAGCTACTTCACTTTCCCCAGAATGCCACCAGAACCCCACGCATTGCTGATGTTACAGCATCCTGCACAGACTGCTGGCATTTCATACATACTGTAGACTAAGGAATGTTCATGGATACTGCATCCAAAACTAGACTGATTCTGCTTCATGGGTAGAGACAAATACTCTGGACAAGCCAGCAATGTAACCCTGGAGCTGCAGCTGTTGACAACACAGCAAACAAAGAGTAATTTTTCTTAAAACACTCCACAGCTCTTCATTCAGGAACATTCTCATTGTGCAACAAAGAGGAAAAAAAAAAAAAAAGAGGGTGGGGGGGGGAAGAGAGCTAGCATGACCATTAATACTCTTCAAGCATCCTGCAGTTATTGGAGACAGTTGCTGGAAACTCAGCTCTGTTAACCCCGCTTATAAAGCAAAATTACAATCAGATGGAAGTGACAAGGAACAATAGATTCATGCAAACGAGCCATACAGTTCTTTCTGAAATAGAAGTTGCTTCTTCTCACAAGGCTCATATGATATTTTGAGGTAACAATCTACCAAGTTTGCCTAAAACTTGTTTTTCATTGAGTTTTCACATTCCCTAAGCACAGGATACTTACTACAGAAGTAGGACAGTATCCATAACAAGCTCAGATATTCTAGACATTGAATTCACAATGACCTAAAGGACAATAAACACTGAAGTAAACTTTTGAAGGTGCTGAGCAGCGAAGATCAAGTCTTCTGAAAACCAGGTTACATTTTAAAATGGCAAACAAGTAACACTTCTGCTGAGAGAAAACTCTGCTGGTGGAAAACACACGACTACAAATACAGGGGAGTTATGATCAAGAATAGATACTACTTTCCATACACAAAAAGCAAAACTCATCACTGAGTAATCTCCAGTGATTTTTTTTCTCAAAGTTTTACCCAAATCACATACTTCTTAGATCTCTCATAACTTGTTGATTTGATCACATCAAAATTTTAACCAAAGCCCAAAGTTTTTAGCTTTTCCAGGTTAAAACACAGGCCACAGTTTTACCAATGCCAGGCCAGCACAAAGACCAGTTCTCAAGGCTTTATCTTTTCCCAGGGAATTAAACTGGAAAATAGATCCAATTTAAAACTAATAAAAAACTGATTCCAAATTCATAAACACTTTGCCAAAGCATGATGGCATAGTATGGGACAAGAACAGGCTGCTATTTTTGGTCTATACCACTAACTGAAACTGTACTTAACATGGCTTGACCTTCTCTGCAGCATATATTGTCATAATTAATAACCAGCCTCTGGACTCACCCAGAAATTGGTCCATCTTCTTGTTTACCAGTGGTGTCATCTGCAACAACAAAAAAATAATAGTGATGAAAAATATCCAAGAAAAAAAAACAACACACCAAAACTTAAGCACAAAATGTGTCATGGCTACAGAAACACCCAGTAGTGCCAAGGTGCTTTAAGATGAGTATTCTTTTCCCAACAAAGTTCAACTAGAAATGGGGCAACTAAAAAAAACAACTCAAGAAACAAAACCTCTCTGCAGAAGTGAAGCCTCACACCATTGACACAGAACAAAATTGAAAATACATCCCCAAAGTTTCCCAGTAAAAGGAGCAAAGGCAAACATCACGTTAGGAACTTAAGTCAGCTGTGAAGGTCTTTACATAGACCTTTAACATACCACGGAAGAAGAAACATAAAAGGATTCATTTGGAAAGCCGACAAGGACAAAGAGGTCTAAATAAAGTCCTGCACTCTCCCAGGCACACATAAACACACCGGTCCCCTGTTAGCAGGGCCTCCCTGCATCCATCAGCTTAATGAGATTTGGATGATCAAGAAATCGAAACAAAGCATCACGTTAGCCTCTCTGCATCACGGTGCTGTTGTTGGGAAGACAATAACCCACCCCCAAACAGCCTCTGAAGCCCCTGCCCGCAGGGGGAAGCTGGCTCAGGGGGCTGCCCACCCCGGGGGGGATCCCCCGGGCCCCTCCCCAGCCCGGGGCGGCCCCTGAGGCGGGGGATGCCCTGGGGGCGCGGGTGCTCGGTGTTGCGGTACTTACCCCCGTAGAGCCAGTGCTCCTCGTCCTCCTCCGCCTCCAGCGCC
>NW_009953574.1:647899-669620 GCF_000747805.2 Chaetura pelagica | reverse complement strand
CGGGCGGCGCATGCGCGGGGGGCACGCGCAGGGCGGCGAGGCGGGAAGGGAAGGGGCGCGCGGCGGGAGCGGGAGGCGCAGCCCCAGGGCCCAGCTCGCAGGGTTCACTCCCTCAGCCCTTCCTGGCATCCCTAAATCTCCCGGGAGCTCGGCAGCCGCAGCCCCTCCGGGCCCCGACACTCGTCACGGGGTCGGTGCAGCTGCTTCCCAGGGCTGCCTGGCAAGGTAGATGTCAACCTTTTCTTCAGCCTTTCACAGTGAGTCTGCTAAGATTAAGTCTCCGAAGAGTTTCGGCTACTGAAATTGGCTCAACGAGAAGAGCACAAATGGCCGTTGTGGCTCTTGTGCCTCCTGATGGGCTCAAGCAGCGCAACAGAATTTCCAAAGAGGTTTCTGGAAGTGACTGGAAGTGAGTGATGCTGTTTGTGTTCATTACACTGGTCCTAACAGCTTGTGTGTCAGCCTAGGGGTATTCGCAAAACAGTGACAGTTTGAGAGTACTCAGGGCTTTCTGGGTGGGATTTACATGACCCATTTCTAGCTTCGCAGCTCATAAATGAATTGCACATTTTACATCCTCGGCCTGATTACTTATTTTGTTGTTATTATTATTTTTCTGCAATTCAAAGCCACTTAGTAGCTTCTGTTTAGAGTTGCTGCACCAGTTAGTATCACCCTCTCCAAGTTTCAAGTCTCTTAATTCCATCAACACTACATGGAAATTCAACAGCAATGTGATTTTCAGCACTATTCAATGCTACCAAAAACGTAAAAGAATCATAAAGCCAATTACATTTTTCACACACTCAGCAATGACAAAAAAAAAAAACGGTATCAAAAAAGTTACCTCAGAAGTGTCTCTTCTCTTCGCGGTTCAAGGGTGGGTAGGATCCATTCCTCCCTGCTTTCTGCTACATGTAGAAAGAACTGCTCACCATAGCAACTGGAATAGGAATTAAGACAACTTTTCCACAGGATCCCTGAAGTATATTGAGAATTGGCCCCTGATATCCCCTAGTCACAGACTACCAACTGTTTCCGATTAATTCATACTGAGGTGGAAAATTGCCACTCAAGAGCTTCAGCAGCAGCTGACTCCTCTTCTTGCCTATTAACAGATTTTACAAGAGTTGTGGGGGTTTTTATTCCAGATATTCCCAAAACAGCACCTGAACCTTAAAAACCCTTGATATTTATCTACTAAAAAAAAAAATGATACAACCCAACAGTAATTAAATTAGGTTTGAAAGGGACTTATTTGTACTTTGATGGAAACAGCAGTTAGGATAACTGGCTTCTTAGGTTTAAATTTACAACTTTGCACTTCATGAACTAGCTCAGATGAAGATATGAACTGACCCTCTGTGGCTACAGATTTCATTATCCAATATACTGTCATTTTAAGGTCAAAATAAATGTCTTTGATAAAGGATGGAACATTTAGGTATGCAGGAAACTAATGTGGAATTAAGTTCCTGAGCTGCCTAACACCGCAGTGTTGCACCATATTGCTGTGGTTTCTCCTAGCCATTCCCATTATTATTTGGGCACCCTTTATTTTACAACGTGAAATAAAATGTGTATATATTAAAAAGTTAATCCTCTAAACAGATCCAATGATTACAATGCACAAAATTGAGTAGTTTAGCCTAGACCTAAATCTGCCCTGTTCACATGTTTACAAAATAAACAAGTGTAAATCAACAAAGTCCAAATAATTTAGATCTACCAGATAAACTACAACAAGGAAATTACTGGTTCAGATGGAGACATAATAGAAAAATTTAAGTCAGGTAAGGAACTAAGGAGAAGAACTTACAAGCAGAATTCAGGCATCAATCTCAGAACTAATATTTTTAATAAAAACATTTTTGTTAACTTGGCAGATGGAAATCAGTGATCAATTATTTTATTTTTTTTTGTAGGAGGAATGGAAGCTCATCTAAAAGAAGAGTTGGAGGATTGTTACAGAGTTACAGAACTTTGTAATGTAAGTATCAAGAAATTCAACAGTATCAAATGTCAAGTAATGAGCTTGGACTGATGGGTCTAGTAATTAGAGTGTCTGTTGGGTCTATAAACCAGAAGTGACTGTAGAGAGAAAGTCCCAAAGTTATCACGGAATGTCATGAATCAGAAGTACAATACAGCCATTAAAAAGAAAAAAATGATCCTTTAAATTTAATGGATCACATTATTTTCATGGAAGAAAGGGAACCATCTACATTGCAACACCTGGTGCCTCAGCCATGAGCCATTATCTGGAGTATCTGACTTTCTCTGGTCATCCTGATTCAAGGAAAATTAATTCAAACTGGAATAAATTCAAGCAAAAACAAGTGGGGTGGTAAGAAGCCCAGAGCTTCACTTTTATGGGGAGACTAATATTTCATCTTCTCTAATAAAGTGAAGACTAACAGGGATTATGTCTATAAGCTTAACTAGAAAAATACACTCGGCTGGAACATTCAAGTCTTTATGCTGAAGAGCAATGCTGACATGGCAGGTGTATGACACTAGAAGTACACAGGCACAGCCACTGTAGTAAGCTTCACTACCAAATCATTCCAAAAATAACTTCCCATAGTAAAAGCCTGGGCAGAATCCCACATATTCTTAAAATGGACCTTTGCAAGCCCATAAAACCTAGCAGGGGATTAATTCCATGACTCAGCCCAGTCTTGCTATATTTGGCCTAACACCACAGTAACATTCTCTAAATTTCTCAAATAATATTCAGTAACAATTCCATGCTTAAACAGCACATCAACCCAGATGCTCCTGTATTTGCCCAAAACAACTGAGGACACCAACTTTCAACAAAAACATTGCACGTGCCCCTTCCAGGAATGCAATATTTTTCCCTCAGGGATGAGCCAAAGGCTTTAATTTGAAGTCCTGCTTTCACAGCTACAAAGCCAGTTAACACACACAAAAGGCTGCATTGTCCTACATTAACAATCCTCTATATAAGCCAACGATTAATTTTGCTAACACAGACTCAGGTTTGGCTCCCTTTGAGGTGCAACTACAACAGCACAGGAGGAAAAACTGTCTTCTGTTTGGAGAGAAGCCGGTACAACTGCCGGCCTGCAAGCCAACCAACCAAATTATCTGGAAGACTGAATGTGATGATCACTCTGCAGTTTTCATTTTGGAAAGCACTCCTAAGCTTTCTAAATCTTGTTCTTTAAGCCAGCCAACAAACAATTAAAGTCCCACTCCAGCACCTGGCCGGGCCCTATCAGATAGGAAAGCCCATCCCACCCCATTCCATCCACAGCTGATCAGCACAGAGACGCAGGGTATTTTGTTTCCATAAACACATTGGACTATTCAAAGGTTTTCATCTTTAAATTTAATTAAAGAAAAATGTCTCAAAGTGATTAAGCATGTCTGACTTCCAGCTTTGTTTAATGGCACAAGCCAGTTCAGGAAATTGTAGAAAGCAAGCTCAGTTAGAATTGTATTTTAATAAAAAGAAAAAAAAAAAAAAAGAGAAAACTCTCAATATGTGAGGTCCTATTAAAAAAGTGGCTGTTCACTTGTAAACAGAAGAAAAATGTTAGGAACACAAAGTTTCATACAGCTTAAACAAAACCACTTTTCTGAAGCAGTACGAGTAATGATACAACACCATAAGAACACCAAAAGCCAAAACAAAATAAAATGGCAGAAGAATCAAATAACATTACTCACTAAAATGATAAATTATTTACATTGAATAGCTTGACATTTTTATTGCTCCAATGGTAGTGTGTTGACAAGTAAATGTAGTAAACTGTCATAGTGGGACAATAATAAACATAACAATATGGTTTTGCATATGGAGTTTTGTACATATCAAGGAAAGCATGGGAATATTTTTTTTTTATTTATCAAGACCATAACAGAATTAACAAAAATGTTTTCTATTTAAAGTCACCATTCTACAACTGTATCCACACTTCCTAGACTTGTCTGTGCATGTCTTGGAACACCTTTGTTTCCTATAGTAAAAGAATTTAACAGATGCAGGTGGGAAATCAGTAGGCAGGAGCTTTGTTGCTCTGCCAAGTATTCTTTAATACTTCAATACTCCTTAGATACAAAAACTTACTAGATACAAACCCAAATACTTCCTAGATAAACACTAGAAAGGAAAATCAGTGTCAACATGTTTATATGAAAAATTAAACACTGACTTGGTAGACAGTAACTGCTTTTAAAAATCTGCTGCAAACTCACACTACTGATAATTACTAGTTCCCTTTTCTCCTCACTCTGCTCAAAGCTTTGTCTTTTGTTGGAACCAGTCAAGGCACTTTCATTACCACTTCCACATCACTTTGCTAACATTACTCTGTTATATTGCTACAACTTATTTCTCCAATTAACAAGTATCCTCCATAAATAGGTTTCCCAACTTAAGCTGACATCTTACTGTCAAAAATGAGATTTGCAGTCTCTTTAGATACAATTACCCCTGAATGGTTTTATATTAAAGCAAAGGATAGCCCAGGCAAAAAAGAACCTGCAAGCAGAGCAGAAGTGCAGAGTTCACAGCAGTACTTAGAGCTGCCTTCATCTTTAGATGAGCTATGGAACCCGTGTCTTTCAGATGCAAATATAATACTGGTGCTGGTTTTGCATTTAATGCTAATTTAGCTACTTATTAAAACATGAAGCTTACTGCAAATGGCAGTTTTGGCTCTCATTCTTTACTAGCCTCTTATTTAAATGTCTATCAAAACAAGAAAAAGAAGAGACCCTTCCATGGTTTGAAGACTACACAATAATTAAGGGACAAAATAATATGTATAGAATTTACAGACTTCAAATGTAAACTTTGTAAACTAATATTCTGTGCTTAAATCCCTCGTGGCTCCCAGGAGAGACCCGAGGGCAGCCAGTCAGCTGTGAGCAGAGCAGCCAGCAGTACTGGACATGAGCAGGCCCAGGGGAAGGGGGGAGAAGGAATGAGGTGGGAAAGCAAAGCAGAGATCTTGTTCTGCCTTGGATCTCTGACTACATCCCAGCACAGGCTGGGCAGGGAACAGCCCAGAAGGACTGGAGGCTCCTGTATCTCAGGGTATCCTCTCAGCTTGGCACAGCACTTGACAGAAACAAGACAAATCAGGTTGAGAAATTTTGAACTGAATATGCTAAAGTCAGCAAAGACTGAAGATGATTCCTTGTAGCAGCAAGACTGAAAACTGCTAAGCATTCACCACTGACAATTAATTCCTAGAACTCTCAGGCAGCTTGCCTGTTCTCTCAGTTGGAAAAAAACATTTTGAATATATAGTCATATAAAGAAGAAAATAACCTGCTGAGATTCCTTGAGTTTCTTACACAAAAATAAGAAAATTACTAACAAAATTCTGGTGTAACAGTAAGGAACTTCCATTGTTCTGTTAATTAAAGTAAGCTCCCTTCATTTACTCCAGAAATGTATTTGTAAGAGAAGTATATAGATTTCATTTGCTTCGTATTATCAAATGGTCTTGCTTAGGCCAGCCATTACTGGAAGTTTTTCTACAATTACTTCCCTTCCTGAGACCAGGCAAACAGCAATAAATCCAAAAATACGTGTGAATTCCACAAGGCATTCATGGCTCTTCAGACTGTGTCTGAATACCAACACATATGCCTGAGCCCTTTCAACTGATCCACTTCCTCCCATCAGCATATTTTGAAACACTATTCTGATTAAGATGAAGTTTATTTCCACTGGAAAGGATGCTGTGTCACTTCACTGTTAAAATGTTGAAGTTCTATCACACTACAAAAATAACAAAAGGGTTACTTCAGCTTTGATTTGGCTCTTCCAAATATTTCTCTTCAGCAATGAAGGTCTCCAGTCATAAAACTTTTTCCTTATTTAAAAACAAAACAAAACTTGACATCCAAGTACTTCTCATGTAAAAAAAAGGCTTTAGGACATTTTGCTACTAGCAGCTGCCATCTACCCCACAAATGCCACTTTTTCAAAGATGGAGAATATTTAAGATTCCTATTTCAGGTGCTACAAACACCTGAAACACTTTTTAAAAGAAAAGACAGAAATGCTATGCATTTTTCACCCATTTACTAAACAAAGTGCAACTGAGCCCTACACGTTTGGTAGTATGTACAAACTGATTATGGCTTTACCACAAAACCAGCAGGTGAGAGGGTCTGTACAGGGAGGGACACTAGCAAATGTAATAAGTAAAATGATGTCAGCCTGTTGGCAATAGAATAAGAGCTATATTACATTCTGTAAACCTTGGCATACCACACTTGACATTATGCAAAGAGTCAATATTTACAAATCCATAGTGGGTAAAATAATTAGCCCCCTAATGTAAATGATGATTTTGCAAAGTGCAGGACAAAACCAGTGCTGTTGATTGCAAGTCCTATGCAAGCAGGTTATACTAAACTCATAACTACGAGGTGCTTACCTGGCCATTTCTATGGAGGGGTTACAGGATTGCAACGTGGAGAATGAAATATAGTATGAAATATAGTATGACATGGCACTAGGATGTGTGTTTGAGGACAGCAAATATAGAAATTAATAAGGCAGCATGCTCAGAACAAGTTTAAGCAGCACTGATGTTAGATCCCTAGTGGCAACTTTATCAGTTAAAGTTAAAAATTCAAGAGTGCAACATAGAAGCATCATTTAACATAAAAAAATGTGCAAATTGTTCTCTTCTTAACAAAAGAAAGTAACATAGCAAGGAAGATACTCTACTGAAGAACATGTTTAAGTCACAGCAAAGTAGACCATCTTCTTTCCAAAATCATCTACAAGGCACTAAAGGTAGAAAATGACAGGTAACATGAAAGGCCAAATGCTGTTCCTCAGTCAGGTCGAAATATGGGATATTTTGGTAAGAACTCTATTAATATTACCTGTTGAAGAAGGGAAAAAGACAAAAACAGAACACAGTAACCAAGAAGTTCAAACCTTCAGCACCATTTCCATGCAACATTAGCTAGTGTGTGAGACTAGGCATATCCAAGATACTCTTGAAGGAGAGAATGTTTCTCAGAGTAACAAAGCCAAGAGTTCAGTCCTTCTGAAATAAAGGCCTTCTGGACACTTGACTTTTTGGGGGTGATTCTTCTTCAAGCCTACACAATTTTCACAGCTATATGTGAAAGTGGATCTGGGAGTAGCAGGACCACAGAAATATTTAGAATTCTGCTTTCCTAAATGGACTGTCTTGTTGAAACTTTATGAAATTCAGAGCTAGTAAAGAAAATTAAAAAAGACAAAACAACAAAATTTGAATCAAAGTAATAATAGATACCAATGGAAAAGGTGGGTAGGTGTTAAAGAACTATGGCTGGTGTGGGAATCACACCAAGGCACAAAGACCCAGTAGGTCTCCTTCACTACAAATGACCAGAATAAGAGTACCTGCAGTGCAAATGTGGAATTGTTATGAAGAGAAAACATGTTTAGTGGTTACAATTTTGAAGTCTCAGTATATGCCATGGATGCTCTTGTTAAAAAATGGCCTTCACAGGTCTGTGTCAGAGACAAGTGCACACTTTTCTGAGAGATTGTTTTTTAGATACATGACAGTCTTGAAAGTTAAGGATTTTCTCTATAAAATCACAGTTATGGTGAATACTGAATACATAATACAAGTAATACTTACATATTCCATCATATTGCTAGTTTCACATTTCCTTTTACTCAGCTTCCAGTGCAAACCGAGCTATGAAAATAATTATCAGAGGATTAATGCACACCAGCCAGCATTGTTTTGATGAGTAACCTAACAAGCATTAGCACTACCCAGTTATTGGGACCTGGAACACTTCAGGCACAGGTTTTAAGATCAGCAGAAGTGTGGAATTATAACAAGACTATAAAATTCCTACACAGTAAGTTTTTATGCATAATTGCCATGTTAAAGCTGAAGAAAACAAGCACTCTAATTTTTCTTACCTTATGATATAGTCTGTTATTTTCCCATTCTAGTAACTTCTGAATTGATCTTCTAGTCTAAAAAGTAAGTAAAAACTGTATTACTGTATTATAAGAAGTATTACTTATTATTACAATTTTTACTTAAGAGCTTTTCCTAGAATTGAATTGACAAATGTGAGATATTTTTTCCCTAGTGCACCTATATACTATTTACTTTTATGGATAGTAAGATTTTATGGTTACAAGTCTTGTAAACTCTGTAGCTGTAAAGAATGTCATTACATTTTATCTATTTATCTATTTCCTAAACATTCACTACTGTGATAAATCAATTGAAATGTAAACCACCGAGGTAATTAAGATCATGTTTACTTGATATTGCTAAAGTGCTTTTCAGAATTATTACTTTGGACCTGATTACACGAGCTGTCAACTTTCTGTTGGTAAAAAAAAAAAAAGAAGTCTTTAAACTTCCCAAATAGAAAAAAAACCCCTGTGTTTGTTCCTAATAGAAACAACTCAGTAAAATACAACAAACCACAGCTCTGAAATGTTATGGTATCTATCATATACAAAAAAAGTAATTTTTTAATTTAAAAACGTATTTATTCTGGGGTGGAGTTGTGAAAAGGAAAGTAATTTTCACTCCTGTTCAGGCAGTCTTGAAGGTCAGTATCCAGTTTTGCAGTCAATTCAATTCTTAGCCCTTTAGAAACCCTGGAGATTTACACTATCATATACTCCCTCCTGTTCTTCAAACTTAGATGGGATTAGCTCTTCTGAAGACTATTAATTCAATTGGTAATTTGGTATCTTTTACTTCATGAACAAGTCTTTTTTCTACTAAGGAATGGAAAATGGAATAGCATTTTGAGTGCAAGTGACATATAAAAAGGGTTTTGAAATGGGAACAATACTATGAAACACTAAATAATGCTATCAGTAATTGCAAAATAAATAGAAGACTGAAACATGGACTTACTCTTTTGTTAAGACAGACTACGGGCCACAGGCTGCAGCCCAGTGTGCAGCAGCAGCACAGGCAGCCACAAAGCAGCCACTTTACATTGACAGGGAGATTCTTCCTCAGGCAGGCATTCACACGGCTGATGCTGGTCTTGAATTCTTCTGGGGCAACCTGCAATAGAAGTGCTGAACTTCAGTGGAAAGCCATTACAGGAGTATTTTCTCAGTTATCTGTCCTACAGGTTACATGGAAACATACAGTATGACCTCATCCCTCCAACTCTTAAGTCACCCAGTGAGCATGAAAAGTCACTTTCCTGTAACAAATTCATTTATGGTCCATGCTTTGCAAAAACTTGCATTAAAAAGCTAAACATCACTTGGGTGAACAGCCTCAGCCTTATTTATTACACCTTTAATAAATCAATTGTTCTGATAACATAATGGCCCCAAACAAAACCAGGAGTGGGGTGCAGCAGTGCAACATATGCACTGGCTATGCTGACTGAAGAGAAAGAATGACACTTCCAAGGGAAAGTGGGGCACCTTCCAAGTAAAAATGCTTGTGTGTCACATGGAAAAAAGGACAATATTGTCTAAATTTATTTCATAGCAATGCAAGCCTACACTGTATCTTGGTAGGTGGGGACCTCTGTTCACAAATAAATTCCTCAAGTGGTCCATATCAACACAAGGCTCCAACATCGCTTGTGGCTGCTTCCTAAAATAGGGAAGCCCAGAGAGACAAACTGGAACATATTCAAGGCAAAGAAATGCATCTTGTACCGAGTTATGAATAAAACCTAGCTGTTGAAAACAACTTATTTAAATTACAGAATATTCAGCAGAGCTTACTCAAAATATTATTTGCTACATATTGCCACTGCAAAGCCACAGTGGAAAAACACATTTTCTATCAGAATTAAGCTCCTTTCTCAGGCAGCAGCACACGTCCTACAGAAGTGAGGACTTACTTTTTACATACCCCAAATCTCTCATCTCTCTACAGAATCTAAATAACTTAGATCTGACAACTCAAATACAGATTCATGGTACTGACATCAAGACTGCACTCTTAACTGTATCACAATCCAGCAATGCAACACACAAAGCAGAATAATCAGACCCACTTGAAGAGACCTGACTTAGACAGGAACAACTTCAAAAAAATCTTCACTAACTACTTGCCACGTTTAAGAAAAGCAGCCCTAGAATTAGTCTGTACACAAAGACAGGCAACTACTCCACAATCCTTCCAACCAAGCAAGCCCAACTCTTGTTCATTTGATTCTGCAAACAAGGGTGGCAACAATAACAGTGTTAATTTCATGACAAAGGCTCCTTTCACCAGAAGAGCAAAACTATGGGACAGGAAATGGAGAGGACCTGATCCTGCTACCTCTGCCTATTCACCAGAGCTGAATTCATTAAAACATTGCAGGAAAGGAACTAAATACAACATCTGTTTCCTGGCCATTCAGATCACCATGCAGTAGAGTCAGAGGTCAGCTGGGTTTGTACGCAAGCCAAGCCTATAGTTAGTAATGTAAGAACATAACATTGTGGTTATTTTACAGCAGGAACTAATAAGTACATAAAGCATTTAATTTGCCATTAAATAGACTCACCCTCTCCAATATTTAGTAGACTTTCTTATAGTCCTTTTTACATATACAAATGGAACAAGCACTAAATTTTCTTTAGACTGAAAGGAACATTTACATATGTTTTATAACAGACATCTTAGTTAGAAAAAAATAACTAAACTGAAAGAAAATGGCAAAACCCCCAGATATCCCATGTGTTGGGACATTTTCAATGAACAGATTAAAAATCACATTGTAATGTGGAAAACTAGCCTGTACTTGCATGTGTCTGAAACAGAAGGCTTTACAGATCCTGGCAACGCAGGCTGTTAAGACTATTCCATCTTCTCTGTGGAAGCAAGTTTTATAGTTAAGTACATTTAGGTTGGTTGTATGTAGAATTAAGTAACACTGCAGTTTCTGCAGTCAGACAATTCAAAATAAACTTGAGGTTACAGGCATTAACAAATCAGCTTTCTCAACTCTCAAGGAAGTTTGTGTTCTTTGTATTTAGACATACAAATGGCACTTTATTTGGTAAGTCATGAAATTTGTCTATGTATCATGTTATTTATTTGAAAAATAAAAATAAGTAGATTTTCTTGACCCCATTAGTACTTTTGCAATGAACCCCACTAAAAGAGAACATTTCCTTTCCTAGTAGACACCAAGTTTACTGGACCTTGACAGTAACATACCTCAATCCCAAACACACCTGTACAAACCTACCAAAGACAATAGAATTGAACAGTCTGGAATTCAGTTTAACATGAAGAGGTCTGTCTCATCATCAGTGATGACATCCAACACGAAAAGAAGTCAGCCAAATTCCTTGATCACAGCAGGCAGAAAAATGTGGGAACTAATAAGAAAGCACTGGGATGATGAAATTCCCTATTTCTGTGCTACTTTTAAGGGCATCACTGTCCACACCAAGTTAACAGTTTTATGCTATTTTATAAGGACAATATAGAGAATACCCCAGGATATGGCTCAACTAGAAACCAACTTTGGATGCCACCAAAACCCAGAAAATGTCTATTCCAGAAATTCTGGTGTGATGTCTATCTTTACACAGTGTTATGAAATCACCACTACTACCTGTTAAGGCACCAACTACTTTCATATACAGGTCGATCTCTTAACTGCAACATAAAATGAAATTACTTAAGATGGCCTTGGCTAACCCAAACTATAGGATGTATTTCTCCCTTTAGGAAATGTAATCACAGTAAAATTTTCTGTCAGCCAATGACATCTTCATTTGACACTAAAGGAACCAGTGACCAAGATAAGCCTCACTCTGGGATAAACGAAAGCCAAACAGTTTTGTTGCTCAGTAACAGTTAAGCATTGTTATATAGTGACAAATAAAGAAATATCTGCAAATAAAGTAACTGTTCTAATTTAATAATAAAACAGTATCCAAATGAAATGGTCAAAGGATTTTTTATTTTCTGGCATAATTTTAAACCTTGCCTTTCTTGCAGGTACCAATATTGAAAAGCCCAATGTATTTCAAAGAAACAGAATAAAGAGTGCTTCCTGCACAAAGAAAGCTCTCTAAGAAAGTCTAGGTTTGGGGATTTTTGGAAAAAGTCTCTTGGAGAATTTCTGTCTGGGTCTTGGAAAGAATGAGATAAGTACATAGCTCCTGGCTGTGCAGTACACCTTGTAAAGAGACATTAGTTCCTTTTAGGTCTTTAAGGGAGGGGAAAAAAGAAAAACATAAAAGGAAAGGAGGGGGTGTCATAATATTTTACAACAGGATGCAAGAGAATCTACAAACACAGGAAGAGAGCAAGTAAAGCCCAGCAGGCCTGATCTCTCTCTTCAATCATCATGATCACAAACCCTATCCATCACATGTTGCAATGGGATCACAATACCAGGACTACATTTTATGGCATACATTTCCCTGCATCGCACAGTAACCTCTGTATAGGACCCTTATTGTTTTAAGATCAAGGCAGGAAACTCCACTTTTTTTCCCCCTAAGGTTTCACTGCCTCCATAATTTTCTCATCACCTGGAAGAGTGCGTACTGTTGTGCCATGTACCAGGAAGAGTGTTTTGTTAAAACCTTTTAAATGCTTCTTTTAAAAGAATTAATACTTCTATAAAACTGTAGCACACAGAATTTAAATTTAGGCCAAAGTTCAATCACATTATTACAAGTTAAATATTGCCTCTGCGTTAAGTGTAGCCAAACCTTTTCTTAAAGTATTCCATTGAAAAGAATGCACTGCTTGAAAGCCTAGATCAGTATTTACAAACCAGCTGAACCTTGTATCTCATCCTGCAAGATAAATATTCAGTCAATCTAGCTCAATTAGCTAGGCCCGACATCTGACCTACCTGATATTTGCCTTTCCTTTATTGTTTTATTGCCTGTGTTTTATCCTCAAATATACACATTCACCTCTCCCCAAGGCAGCATATTTCAATTAAATATTAAGTGGTAATTACATGCATCTTGGCTCTAGGCTAATTTACAATGACTATCCAGACTGTAAAAACTAGGAGATGAGGAGTTAGGGGAGATGGAAGAAGAAGTATTTCAAATTTTTAAGAAGAAAATTAGTGGGAAGCTTACAATCATCATTATGTAGATGGGCAAACTGAGGATCAGGAAGCTGAAGTAAATTCCTACGACCACACAGAGGCATAAATCCAAAAAGGCAGGGCTTCTGGGAGAAAGGTGTAGCTCGATAGTTTTATCTATTTGGGATTTTTATTGTGCATTGGATATACTTTCATCCTGAATTTAAAAACCTAGATCTTCATCTGTATTAAAAAGAAAAATGATGCCACAGAGAAATCTATCAACCTCACCTACTGGCTTAATCTTTTATACTCCATTAGCATCTGGGATATATTATTAATAGCAACTCACAGTGGACAACAAGACCATTAAACTTAATATTACAGAGGCATTCTGAATAAAGTATGACATTGCCTTACACTGCCTGTGTACTAATGCAGGTTCATGGTAAACATTTTAATCACTAATTGTTAATATATAAAAACTCATTATGAGATTCATGAATTGTGATTTCATAAAAAGCAAGTATTTCCATTTTAAGAACAGTGGAAGATCTTAAAGTGATGTATCAATGGACCACAGTGCTTCTTATTGTGAATCATTTATCAGGGTACTTGAAGAATACTTTCTTACTGGAAAAAAACAGACTTGAGATTTCATTTTCAACAGGGATAAAGCTGACTGACTGCCATAACCAGAGGAAGAAGCAGATTATTTCTTGCAATTTACGGAAGTATGAAAAACCAAAAAACCCACAGCTGTGGTTTTTAATGTGCTCCATGGCAGTGTGAGGCAGGCAGCAAGGAAAACGTGTTCACTGTCTCATCCGACTGCTGTTTTGCCCTCGCAGAAGGGAACTAATTTATCGCTGTGTTCTTCTTACTGAGAAAGCTTCTCAAATCCACACATGAGAAATAGACAACAGGGTATCAAGATGCTGAACAGAAGCAGCATACCTCTATCCTGCAAATCCCTCCTCATGTGATTTATGTTGTCACTGATTAGAGCTATAGAACAAGAAGGGTAAATGCCAAGCAGAAGAACTTCCTCATGCCTCTCTTTGCTAAATTAAGTCCAAGCAGTTGACTGAACTTTAAATTAAACTTTTGTTCACAGCCTATTTAACAAGAGCAGGCCAATCAAGTGGAAAATGTGACAGATTCTGATGCTTATATTAAAAAGTGCAGGTCTGGGGGTTGGGCTTGTTTTGTTTTTTTAATACACACAAGCATATTTTAGAGAGACAGAAGGAGATTAAATGATATAATCAAATCACCTTTCACTATTTCCTGCTAGGTATTTTCTACAGGCTTATTTAAACAAACTACAACCTGACTAAAAGAACATGAGAATTGTTATTTCCAAAAAGTTTACTGTGGCTTTTCAGTGATCAGAAAGAGCTTCACAGAAAGAAGAAACCTTCAACACATGCAAGGTAGTGAAATGCAAACAGCGTCACCACCATCCCTGTGCAATCAGTAAGGCTCTTCCTGTTGAGTTCAGGGAGATTCTGAAGAAAGGCCCAAGTTCTCAAGGCTGCCTTTTAACAACCAAAAACTCCAAATAGCAACCTGCTTTTCAATTGTCCTGCTGTCAAAAAAAGCTGGACAAATTCAACACAAATATTATATTAATTACATTCAGGGGTGAAAAACAAGGAGAAAAACCCCAAATGGATTTGGCAGCACCAGGAGATGCCATCCAGCTGCCTTTTCTGTATTGCTAATATGACTCAATAGCAACTGGCAGAGGTTGCAGAGGTGCTGGAGCAATAGGCTAACACATCAGAGAAAGCAGTAAGAGCCAAATGAAGTTTTTTCCTCACAAATCCTGGAAAAGTTACAAAAGGAGGATATAAAATGAAGCCAATGAAAAGCACTGGAGAGTGAAACAGCAGAAAAAAAAAAAAAAGAGAAAAATAATTCAAAATTTGAAAGTCTAAAAACAAAAGCCAAAACAATTAGGGAATTAATTTAGGGCCATAACAAAGTTTCATTAGTTAATAGCTACAAATTATTATTTATTAGACTTGCATTTACTAAGATGACAGGACTCCAGAGAAAGCAAGACTTGTCACCACTTGATTTTCAGCACTAAATTACTGTATTTCTGGAACTCTACTAAAAACCTACGTAATTTGTAGATTTAACACTATCATGTTTTGTTCCTTAAAGCTTCAGATAAGACAAGTTCCATTCTACGGATTTACCTAAATATAAACTCAAGACTTGACAGACACATTAAAGAGAGGTCTAGTATTTGAAATAATTTCAATCTCACAGGAGGCAGCACAAACCCCAGATATCTTTAAAGCAAGGTCAAGTGAGTCTTGCTTTCATGTAGATTGCCTGCATGAAAACTCTGATGCCAGGTTGAGCTTTCCCATGTTTAGCATGTCAATACCAATAGCAATTGCTGCAAATCATGTCGCCTTGTTTCAAAGTCCGCTGAAGGGACTGGTCATCAATAGGACAGATTTAATTCAACAGGCTTCAGTGCAGTGCTGGCCTGTGCTGCACTGTGGGTTCATGAGCATGTATTTGTAAGAACAGTTTAATCTCACACTTACCTTCCCTGTAAGAACAGAAGGAAATTCTGTATCAAACTTGTTGCTCAAGCCAAACCTTGAAAACAAAAGAGACAAACAAAATATATTCCACCTAACTTATTTTGTTTCCATTTAAAAAAAAATGTAATAGATTTCGTACTTTAAAAAACCCTATTAATTTATTTTGCCCTTACATTTGCATAATTTCATAATCTTTCAATCTAAGTTTCTATTAGGTCTGGTGTATCATTCATAAGGTCATTTACAAGACAGAGAAATGGAGCTTGCTGTCTTACTTCAATTCCTTCAAGTCACTAGGTAAAAAATTATCTTACAATTGGATGGGAATAAGTTTCAATCTTTGCTTTCTTTAAGGAAAAAAACCTCCAGCTATTACACTCTAGTTTTACTAGGTTTAATAATCCTTTTACTGCTATTTTTCTTACTCATGCAATTTATTCACATGCAACAGACAAAGCTGGTTATAAAGAACCCATTCAGCAGCAGCAGCATTGAAATTTATGACGATAGAGATTTTTAAAACGTCTTTGGGCTGAGTTAAACTATCTCATGCAAAACTTGTAAGAGCCTACACAAAGCAAATTACTATGAACTTCAAGAAAATTAAGTCTTAGGTATCCCTGTGACTATTCTTCATTGAAGTGTTGTTATTGAGCAAGAGGCAAGTCTTCGTTTTGATCAGTGAAACCTACATGGAGCCAGACTCTGCTTGTAAACCTGTGTTACTTTTTTTTTGCTGAACCAATCAGATTTTCCAGAAAGCTGGTGTTGGACTCCAGCAGGATATGGACAGTGCAAGTTGACTTCACTTTTTAAATTTAATTTAAAGCATTGAAGAAGGCAAGAAGTTAACTAAGCTCTGATGCTAAACCTGCCAACTTCTGCAGACCAAGAATGCTGATCTTCCATCCCCTCTCCCTCACTTGCAATCTTTTACTTTTGCAATTCAGTAATTTAACAAAATACTACAGCAGCTGGCCTCTCAGCTACAACTTTTATGTGTGAACAGAGCTTAACATTAAGTTTGTAAACTTAAATATACTCTAAATCAAATTCACTGTCCACTGTGCTAAACTATCTCCTGAATATTTTTGTTAAAAAAAACCAAAACAACAAAAACCACACACAACCTTTTGGGGAGAGAATCTTTGCTTTGAGTCAAACTGACACCTGAAGTACTCCTTACTGGTCACTTATACAAACACGTCCTGAGTCCCCCAGTATTATTTAATATGTGTACACTCATGTGTACAGTGTAATAATTCAGATATCCATGGCAATGAAGCTTGTTTAGAAGTATACAAAAATACAAAATAAAACTTAAAAAGAGAAAAGCTTAATAACTGAAAATTGTGCTGTCTTTAGAAACCCAGTAAGTTAATTAAAATGTTCATTAACAATACTGGTGAAGTCCAATTGACGATACTGGTGACAGCTCAATCTGCTTAATTTAAATCAGAGCCTTGACTCCTGTAAAAGCAGCACATTGGAGAACTAGTTGTATAAAACAAAAAACACAACACCAAAATAAACCCCAAAGAATAGATCCTAGTAGAAGTGTTTCTCAACTTTTGTCTCTTAAGCTATTCTAAGGATTATAACCAATTGCCACCTATTAGTGTTTGCTTCATTCAACATATTTTCACTGAAAACTTTCTAGACGTGAAGATGAGGGAACTGAGGTCAGCAGAACAGGCTACTGCATATCCATGGGAACTGGAAAGCCATGATGTTAAATTACTGCTACAAAACCAGTCAAAACAGTAAGATTTCAGGCAAGCACAAAGGTTACAAATATAAGCACATTTCCATTCTCTGTGAATATGATTTGGCAAGTCAGCCTCCACATTTTGTGACTTTTCTTTTTAAGCTGAACTCTTCCAATTTTGTTATATTTTTAAGGAAGCTTGAAGAGCAATGATGTAGTCTTTTCAGTCTTTACAACAAATCCAGAAAAGACTGACAGAGCAAAGCACTTACACAAGCCTGTTTTGAGGAATACTGACTTTTCCGTTTATCAGCAATGAAACTACCTGAAATGATCACAAAGTTGTAGCAATCAGACAACATGAGAAATTAACAACTAGAAAAGTAAAGTAATACTGCAGCATTATTTACTCTACCAATATAACAGACTAATTCGACTAAATCATGTTAAAGGCCCACCTAGCCCAGAACACTGACTCTTACAGTGGCCAGTAGCACCTGCCTAGGAAACAGCAAAAGAAAAAAAAAGCAAATATGCAGTAGCATTTCCCCAGAATACTCTTGTGACCTTCAACAATTCATAGTTCAAAAACTTCCTAAGCCATAGGTAGTGACTTATCTCACTGGTCACATATAGTAACTAAAATTTCCATTGCATCACCAGTTTCCATAAAGAATAACATAAATCAGTGCTTTCTGACACAGATCTGTTAAGACTACAATACATTTTATGACTCTAAATTTTAAGGCTGATCATGTCATGACACTTAAATTAACACTCAAAATGCAGGAGTTGCCAAAAAAACACTGCATTAACATACATCCAAGAAACCTCAGTTGCAGAAATGCATCTCTTTTACACTGACACCTGGAAATGGCAAAAAGAATATAAAAGTCTTGACTACACTGAAAACAAGACTGCATTACATTAGAGTAATGTGTTTACTCAGCATCCCTGATAGCTTCCAGCACAGATTTATTAAAGTCTCTCTTGAAGTTGTACAGACTGTCCCCATAATGATTTACCACTGTTCAGAAACTTTCAAGTCCTATCAGATGGGGGAGAATTCACAAACAATATAGAAAAGTTGTAAAGTGGACAGAATGCAGCTTCTCAAAGGGAGCTGGAATAAGATACAATCGTAAGTCCTGCATAAATTAAAGACTGAAAGGAATAACCTGAATTTGCAGCTGCAAACCCCACCTACAACAGGCATCATATTGTAAAATCCTTTCCACTAGTTTGCAAAGCGTAAGGAAGTACAGTCTCCTGTTCCTTCCACCTATCTTGACCAGACAAACTCAGATCCCACATACTATTTTTTTAATGACAATTCATCTTAGCTTTGCCCAGCATTAAGAAATAAAACATTAATCAAGAGCCCCGAGCTGAAATCTCCTTGAGCACCTAACAAGTCTCTTCCCAGTCCAGGATCTTTTCCAATGAAGGCAACAGAACTAGTGAAGAGCAGCCTTACCCCTGGATGATGCTTGGGAAAACTAAGTTTTTGATAAAGTGAAAGGCTGATGCCATTTTCTATTTTAAATACGTGGATTCTTGTATTTTAAATATGCAGAAGATGAAGTAATATCAGACAATAATCAACTGTCATCTTATCAGAACTGATAACACCTGGCTTTTCCCTGATGTATGACAATATGCTTGTCATTAGCGCCTAGATTGTGGATCCCTGGGGCACTCCTACAAAAACCACAATGGAATAACAAGTTAACTTGTATCCAAAACCAGGTGGTTTGCAGAGTTAATCAGGAAACAAGCTGCATAACAAGGGCAAAAATATGCTTAATGGCTACTTCATTACCTCATTACCATCCATCGACATGGACTTCATTATATGAAAAAATTACAGCAGATAAATAAAAACCTATAATCAAGTTAGAGTTTGTTTACTGCTCTGTTTTTGAAAGTTACTGCCCTTGCTTTGGTAGGCATATGACTCAGTCTTCACTAAAAATATTTATATTGAGATACTTGGATGTATCAACCAGAGTCCCACTGGCTATGCAAGAAACAGCAACCAATGGGTTTATAACTCATTAAAATGGAATTTCAGAAGCAAAGATATTTACTAGGTCCTAGCAATTCCTCTGTGCTAAAATTGAAAAACTTTCTGAAAACAATAAATGACTGATAGTTAAATTTTCAAAGTAAAAATCTTCTAGAGTAAAAGACTTGAACAAGATGAGCAAAAACTTTGCTAACCTCTTTCACATGCATCCTCTCTCTGTGAGTAAAATAAAACAAGTCCACTTTATACAACCACTCCTACATGCACAGGGGCAAAGGGGCTAGCAAAACAGTTGGAGGTAAAAGCAAGATACTGCTGAAAACCCCCAGAAGACTATTGCAATTTATATTTAGTACTGTTGGATACTGCAGCAGAACTCTGTTATGGTCAGCAGCTCACTGACAAGGTCATAAGAATGAAGACTCTCATGCATGAAACTAAAACATAGTTTTAATTTACTAACTTGGGAGTTTTATAAGAGGAATGTACATGAAAAGCTGGAGCAGAAGAATACCCTGGAATTAGAGAACTATCCCTTCTCTATACACCAAAATTATCCAAGGCCAGTGTCAGATGAGGAACAGAAGGCATCTGGAACAAAAATCCAAGGAAAACAATGGCTTTTTAAAAATAACTTCTTTCTTTTTTAAGTGTCTGACTTGTCAGAACAGAATTTTTTATCAACAATTTTCCTGACAGTTTCAAAAAACAAACACAACTTTTACTCAATGATGTATCTCACTTCAGTAACTAGAGCAGGCTGCTTCTGAAGGCAACTGATTTCAAAAGCAGCAGCATCTGCATGATCAAGAAGTGTCAGAATTTCAGAGCTGATACATACTAACCAGAACTCCTGAGAAAGCAAACTACTTCCCTTTAGTAAGGAGGTTAGGATTGCATACTAGAGTTTTCACAGTATAATTGCATTTTACTGATAATATCCACTAACTGTTTTTACTAATATAAAGAAATTTAAAAATACACCATGAACTGGTAAGAGCTGCCTTCTACCACTCAGGCAGCTATATTTGTTACAGGAAGAAAGCTGGGAGGAGTGGAAGAAAAAGAAAGTAAGGTGGATGTGAATTCAGCTGTTACAAGGGTATGTGCTAGCTTATGATTTCTGCATCACCTACAAGTATTGCTTTTTTTTGATGTAGACATGACTCATTGACAGAGTTCTTGGAGATGCTCCTGGCCATGCCCAAAAGATGCTGGAGCCAAGAAGGAACTTTAAAGGACATCACTGATACACCAAAAGCATCACAGCAGGCAAAGCAAGTAAGTATATAACGTTTTTCCTGGTTTAGTGCTCAGGAACAGTTAACAAAGAAGGCGGGTAGGTGGCATTCTGACCATTCTGCTTGTTACATTCCTCCTTTAGTCAGGCCACATGTTATTTGGGGTCAGGACCAAAGGAAATTCCGTCAACACAAGCAAGCACACTGCGGTGCAGCACAGCAACTACCCCCTGGCACCAGCTCAAGGCAAACCTGATCCAGACTTACATGATGGACACAGTTATCAAATCCAACATTACTCCTCTTAGGATGAGAGCCTTCCCCACCCTGTGTTTTTACTGCAGATAGCTAGATCACACTGCACCTACTCACAGAGAAATGCACATACTTATATGCAATCCATAGGCAGGCCCAGAGCAACACAAGCTTGATGGATCTCTGCAATACAAAAATTTCAAAATTCAAAATTTCCCTACTGTGAAAATGAATGTAACAACCAACAAATTGTTATGGATGTACTTTCATATATTAATTCCTCCCCTTGCAGGAGCAGGAATACTAAGAAATCCCTACAAGTAAACACTACATATAAGGCCACCCAGTTTTCTCATCTTCTGTTCCAACTGTTTAAGTTACTAGCAAACATTCTGGCTCATGCTGCCTCCTAATGATAAAAACACTTAACCTAGACCAAACTCTCAACTAAGTTTGGAGAAGAGGAGCTACAACACAGCCATGTGCCTCCTCTGCAGTGCAGTGGGGGGCCCAGGGCTCACCTGAGCCAGAGAGGGTGACAGTAACACTGTTTGAACAGGCTGCTGATCCTCCCATCGTGTGCAGTTTACTTTTTACCTAACAGATTGTTCGGGAAAAGTACAGCCAGGACTGTCAGGGTTGGTTAGCTGCTGCATCTGCACCGAACAAGCCAACTGAACTTCAGACGTTCAGTCACGACTTCGGGTTGCCTCGAGCTACTGGAAAATACGAAGTTTCCCGTTTTGACACGTTAAAAGCAAAACTTATCTCGCAGAACTGATGACGGGAGGAGGTGTGTGTGTATGGAGGGAGGGGGGGGGAGCGGGTCTGCAGATCGCGGCACGGCGGGCAGCTCGTCCCTACGGGGGAGGGGAGGCGGAAAGGGATGGGGCTCAGCCCCCCTCCT
>NW_009953574.1:639358-645800 GCF_000747805.2 Chaetura pelagica | reverse complement strand
GCCCCCCCCCTCAGGGGCTTCTCTCCCTCTGCCCGCAGCTGCTTCTCCTCGGATTCGCCCCTTCTCCAGGTGTATTTCTGTGGCGTTTGTGACAAAAACTTGAGGGGTAGATTTCTTTCCCCGCCCCTCCCGGCGTTTTCCGTCACTCGCCCGCTCGGGTTTTGCTCAGCGGGGCGGCCGAGGTGCGGGTGAGGGAGGCGGGATGAGCGTCACGGCCAAGGCGGGCGGCTGTTCGGCTTCCCTGAGGCCGTGGGGTGGTTGTGTGGGGGTTGTGGGGCGGTTTGGAGGCCGCCTGACGTGCGGGGTGACGGGGGGCGAGGGGAGACGAGGCACACAGGAGCAGTGCCGGCACTGGGGAGGGAAAACCTCTCGCTGAGAGGAGCCCTCCCTCCCTCCCGCCCCGGCACCAAGTGGTAAAGCTTCAGCGCTTCATTAGCAAATGGAAATCAAGCCCAAAAAGTATTGATGTTCGTAACTGCATTGTAGGAATCAGAAATAAAGTTCTGGGAGGGTTTATAGGTTGACTGGGGTTTTATAAAATAATAAAAAATAAAGATGTGTTGGGTCTGGTATGTGGCCAAATCTGAATTCCTGACCCACAGCTACTGTAAGGAAGTGAGCTCATCTCCTTAACGGGGAGAATGGGTCCATCCCTGTCTGCTGTTGTTAAAAAAATACCTCCCTCATAAATCGTCCTTGCTGTCTTTCAGGATTTCCTAAACTGCAGCAAAATGCACTTGACTTGACTGACATTTTTTGCTGCTTCCAAGAGCAAAATTGCATGAGCTACAGTTTATCAGTGCCATGTGCTCTTACGTCAGCACATTATCCATATTATGAGGAGCTGCAGGTAAATCACTCTCTAATGACTTTAGATATAAATCATAACTAAAGGAAAAGTTGTTATAAAATGAAATTGAAATACATGTTCTATGTTCTATTTTTGTTGAAGTAAGATTTTCTTGTTTAGTGAGTAATATTGTCAATAAATTGCAGATAAAATAAGTGTAATTTACCAAATATTAAAGGGATGTTCTGATAAGAACCATGTAAAAAAAAAAAGTTAAAAATAATTATATACTTGAGAATCTAATGTTTTTTCCTGCTTGTCTGCATTTGTATATATGTGATTGCCATTCATAACCCAGGGAAAGAAAGTCTTGAATCCACTGAAATAAAGTTAAATATGGGGGTGCTATTAAGGCACTGTCCTTTATTTTACTCTCAGTTAAATTTGGGGTGTCTGCTTTAACTGATGTGAAAGTCAAAAAGGTCAAACTTGTAATTGGACCTGAAAACACTTTAAGAAATTATAGAATCATGAATGATTAAGATTGGAAGGGACCTTAAAGATCATCAGGTTCCAACCTCCCTGCATGGGCAGGGACACTTCCCACCAGACCAGGCTGCACAAGCCTCATCCAACCCAGCCTTGAACACCTCCAGGGAGGAGGCAGCCACAACCTCCCTGGGCAACCTATTCCAGCACCTTACTACCCTCATGGTGAATAATTTATTCCTGAAGTCTAACCTAAATTGGAGAACTTACCTTGGTTAGAATCAGGATTAACTTGGCACAGGAGCAAGTTAAGCTGTCGTAATGTCAGAACATCAATGTTTATGCTTCACAGTGTTTAGGTGAAAAACTGCTTTATTTCAATGCTGCTTTACAACCCTTTTTTCAGTTAAGCTTTATGTTTTCTTGGCTGTCTTGAGGATGCTAGGCTGCTGGTGACTTATATTGCTTTCCAAATGGATTTTTTATACTTTCCATGGATGCCCTAAACACTAGTGATCCTCCTGAAGTTACCTGCAGTGTGTGGTATCCTGCTGTTTGAGTAAAGGTTTCATAATTTGAGAATGAAAAATGCTATCATAGGCAAGTGGCTCAACAGAGGGCTGAATGCCAGATGGCCAAGTTGTCATCATGGATCCAAAATCCACTATTAGCTGCTGCTTCTCATGTGCAATTGAGGTTAAAAATGCCTCTCAGCTCTTACCAACTTAATATTTTGATCTATTAACTGAAATTTCCCAGTGCCTGCTACTCTTCCTAATGCCCTAGATATCAGAAGTAAAGCAAATAAAATAGGAAACATTAAAATTAGTGGAAACTTAGAACATTTTAAATATTTTATAGTAGGGTCCTTTTCAATTTCTTGTCTAAACTATCTGTTATTAAGGTAACTACAGATGCATCTGCATTTTTGTTCATTTTCTCTTGCAGATCAATATTTAGAAGTTAGTTAATTAAGCCAAATCGCTGTGCTGCTACACCGAGTCTCAGCATGAACAGTCTGTGGTCAAATATTCCTTCTTGATTAAGTATTTATAGATAGTGGGACTGAGAAAGGCAATTGTTCCCAAAGCTTTGGCATCTCTAGAGTATCCTCAGAAGAATAAATGAGTCAAATAAATGTCAGAAGGAATTTGCTGGCTGCTGGAATTAGACAGTTGTGTGATGCAGACTTTTCTTTTGATATCAGCATGGTGTTACTGTGGCTCACTACTTTGCAAACTGAAAATACCAATCAAACAGCTGAATTTAAACAGAGTGATGGTTTTCTATTTACATAAAGTGAAAAAGACAGGAAACTGAGAGAGACTGGGGAAAATACACACTGGGTGAGAAGGATAGTGCTTGTTTTATTATTACTTTAATTGTCTAATGGTGCTAAGGGAGAGTCTAATTAAAATCCCTGGAGAAGTCTTCAAAGGGGAAATATTAATACTGTAAAATGTTATTTATAGCCTTTAGTGTTTCTTGTCACTCACATAAATACAAAAAAATTAAATACAGGGGCTGGATCACATCTTCTGAAGCTTTTCCTTTACATACTCCATGTAGAGGAGTCAAATGTAACTGCCCAGAGAACCATAGCAATGTAGGGACTTTGTCATGGCGGGATTGTCTCCACCCAGCTGCACCTCCTGATCCTCATGTTCCCATGCTGATCTTGGCAGAACTTGAGTGTGGGATGGGCTCCTGTCAGGCTGTCCTGTAGTCTTTAATGGGCCATTAAAATATACCAGGATCTAGTTCTGCATTGTGTTTTTATTTGGAGTAGTGTTTTCTGGCAAAATGAAGTGGTGTAGGCTACAGTCAGGTACAGTGTCCAAACCCAGTCAGAGATGGAGGAAGAATTTTCTTCTGGCAGCTCCTTGCCATTTTCCCCTCTGTATGGCTTCCCATCCTCCTGATCTGGCAACATGACTGCATATTTAATTGCTCTTTAATCCAGTTTACTAAAAATTATCCAAGTTCGTCTAAAAGGATTTAATAATGTTTGTTTTCCTTTGGATTATTTTGAGAAACAGCTGTGGCACTACCCTTAAATTCTAGGGGACTTTATGATCTAGGTGGAGGGCAGTTATTTATGTGCAGTGCAAAGTAGGGGGAATAACTTCCTATTTGGCTTAGCTGTGGACAGAGAAGATAATCTGATACAGTTTTTAAGCTTAGAGATAATTATCTAGTGCATTAAAGAGACTGTCTCCCCCAAATATTTATTAATATACGCTTTGAATGAGTTTAAAGTAAACCTGATAGAAAAAATTCAGGGTGAGGAACATGAAAAAGGAAAAAACGTTTTTTATTTTCAATACTGATTTTAAACATCTCCTAGGAGGTGCTTTGTATCCCATTCAAACTCCCATTTGAAACCTAAAATAGTCTCATTTAAAATGTTTCCTTTGTGAACAGTGGTTGTTCTGAAGTACTGCCAAAACTTCAGTGGCTCTTCTGCCCAGTTTGTCAGAACAGCCTGGTGTTTGCTGGCAGCCTGGCAATTTCAATAGGTGGATTGGAACTTACTGAGGAACTGCAAGATGGTAATTTTGAATATGATGAATGTGAACCTGGTAAATAACCAAGTAAGTTTTTTATCTCAATTTTGCCATAAATTAGAAAGAAAGATAAATTTTAACTCCTGCCATGCATTTCTGGTATACAAATAAAATGTGTGGTGTGTTATATGTTACAGCTCTTTACTTGCCATTCTTCCATGTTGATGTCAAAACTAATCATAGAAGGGAAAAAACTGGAAGCTAGAAAAAGGTTTTCTTTTAATCTCCATTCTCTGTCACTGATAACCTTCACAAAAGCCCTCACCTGCTTTTCCATAGGGGGAGGCCTTCTGATGATTTGAGATTTACGTAGCAAGGCAAAAGTACTCTTCCATTTTTTGCTTGTATGTCTGAAGTATTATGGGTTCTTTCTTCATGAGTTTTTCTTGGGATTTTTCTTGGAAAATTACTTTATCTTCAACACCCTTTGTGTATAAAGTGGCAGCACAAGAAGAGGCCCAGGTGGAACTGGGAAAACCTCCCCTCCCAATCTGTTAGAGAGCAAATGTGAGGATTTCTTTGAATGAAAAGCTGAGCAGAGCAGCTTGTGTCTCGCTGCCTGCTATTCGCTGCCTGTGTGCTTCTATTAATATAATCAGAAGGGGATCTGTTAGTGTGCCTGCTCTCTAACATGGTCCTCTGTCTTCTGAAATCTCCATGCAATCGTGTAACACTGTAATATCAGTGAGCAGTTTTAGAAGATCCTGAATTAAAGCCATGCAGATGTCTCAGTTTCTCATAGGGTTGAGTTTTATAAATATTTATATACACAAGACTTTTGTTTGCAGTTTGTTTACATTAAGATATGCCCACTTATTTTAACCCTAGGAAGAAAAGATGATTAGCAATATACTGCAGAAGTACCCACAAAATGGTTACAATCAGGAAGATCTTGTCCTATGCTACAGATTTTCTTCCTAGTTCAGCTTGAGACATTTGTGTCTACAATTTTAGTTTGGTATTTATTTTTTAAGGGTATTATTCTTATAATTCCAGAAATAATTACTTTCATGGGGTTATCTAACAGGCCTTTTAAAATAATTGGAAAATAATGAGGCACACCTTTGAATTTAAGTTATCTAATTTATTGAATCTAGATAATGAATGCTGTCCGGGTACCTCAGTGCATTATCAGTGCTTGTTGACACAAAGAAAGCAGAATTTGATCTGTTTCTGAAACCAAGAGTTTGTTGTTGTTTAAATAAGTGATGCATGACTTTTCATATGCCAGATAATAGTGTTTTCTGGTCAGTTTTTTGGTTGTTTTGGGGTTTTTTTTAGTTTGTTTGTTCTGTTTGTATCCTTCTGTTCTGCTTTTTTATTACCTTTTCTCTTGATGATGTTTTCATTCATATTACTTTTTTCCAACAGAGCACTTAATTGTACACTCTGCAAAATTTAATATACTGTTACTACCAAAGGGTTTGGGGTTTCTTTTTTGTTTTTCTTCAGTGCTTTGGGCTTGCTTTCTACTTTTTCCAGACTCACTGTTTGTCTTCAAGATATTATTGCTACCTTCTCACCTGTCAACATGGACCCATAACTAAGGCTAACCTGACTGCGAGCATGTTTATCTTTAATTTGTGCTCTTTCAGGATTACACATGGAGTGAACACTTCTTGCTTACTGCTTGCTGTGACTTTGTGGGTGCTAAGCTGCTTGGTAGCAGTTTCAAACTACAGTGTCAGCTACTTTGGGTTATTTCTTGCCTTTAGCCTGAAATATATGTCATGTATAAAATCAGTGGCTGAAGATTTCTACTCTTACACTTAAAAGGTTTAGAAACATTAAACAGATGCTTTGTATGCCTTTTGGTGGTTTGCTGGTAGTTACAGTTCTGTTTCCATTACATTTGTGCTCATATTTTTGAACAATAATATGTGTGTTCATTGAACATTGAAGTGATACTTCTGGCTTCCAAAGTATTTGACATGTACTCATGTGCATGAGAAATGGTTTCATTTCTTACAGTTGTACGCATCTTGGCAGATTTGTTGTGCTATGTATCTGTAAATATTGCTTAGGAATTGGCATGCCTGATACAATTACATTGGGCAAGGAAGAAGTGTTTTCTTTAATTATATGCAATATGGCGTAGCAACTTGTTATGTTTCTGAAGCATTTTAAATGTTTTGGCTGTTCTCAAAAAGTAACATTATTTTCAATACATTTAAGTGTGAATATTTATTAACATCTATGGTTTACTATAATTATATAAAATGTAACAAATGAAATATACCCAGCAACTTATATTTTATGCAATAGTCTTCTATTTTATAATTAGTTCACTTAGTTTTTTGTATATATATGTGATCATACTAGAACTACGTTTACTTGAATCTTCTGTTGTATCATACATTGTGTCAGTCTCTGAAGCAAATTGCTTCCTCCTCAAAGGTTTTGAGTGATGAATATTAGCAGTGCAAGTTCCCTGAGACTCCTGCAATAATTAAAATATTAAAATAATAGTCCCAGATCCTGTCCTTAGAAATCAGCACTCTGAAGGCAGTTACATGAGAATGTTCCTTTGCAAAGTTGAGTTTTCAAGGGGTGAGGTGGGTAATGACAGCAGGGAAATCCACTTTTTCCTCTTTCC
>NW_009953574.1:573614-639303 GCF_000747805.2 Chaetura pelagica | reverse complement strand
CTTTCCCTTTTTTTTTTACCCCTCTGTTCATTCAGAAACTATGACTTGAAGAATGTCATTAGGCTGTAATCCACTCATTCCATGTGGTGGTGGGAACAGAGAACTGGATATTTCATTTGGACTGAGTGAACCAGAGTCACTCTGAGCTGAGCCCCCGCTGCCATCAAACTGAGCTATTTTCTTCTTGATCATTTTTCTTTCTTTTGCTCGGCGATTCTGGAACCAGATTTTCACCTGTGGTGTTATTAATGAGATCAAATTAATTCGAAGTAGTAATCAAATTTTACAGTAATAATGGCAATGAAAATAAAGATATGTTAATAAAATAGAATTGTTTTTCTTCATTTATATTAGAAGTGATTTTTTGTGTGTACCTATATTCTTATGTATTTTTCTGAATTATTCTATATTCTTATGTATTTCTGAATTATTATTTTTACTGGGCATTATATTTATATATGTCTTTTACAGATGCATGTCATATGTATAAGTAGATACATCAGTATTGCTTAATCACAGCTAATTTCCCAGGCTAACTGTGCACATGTAAAGACTCTTATTTATTTGAAATCTACTTTTGGTTTAAGTATCTATGTTTTCTTATGTGAAAATATTTTCCTTATCATTAGGGGTTTTTTGTGTTCTTACTTCTCAATTCTGTGTTCTCGCGCAAACTGAACGTAGAAGCAGAGGAGGCCACTGAAAGAGGAAAATATTTTAGAGAACTGAATATGTATGTTCAGAAAGAACAAAAGTTTGTAAAATTCTAAAAAGAACAGTATCTTGTTTAAATTTACCTGGGGCAATACATCTGGTTGCTAAGGTATGAGGTGCCTTATTCAGCATCCTCCAACTGTAGCAGCACCACTGCAATTCTGTTATATAAGGACAGTCAATATACATGCAGGCTGCAGAGCTGTGCTTCCTAAGTGTGCTCCCCAGTGCAGGGATTTTAGGAAATTCTTTATCCTGAATTCCTCTAGTCTTTGTACGAACACAGCCAAGTCACCCTGGGCTGCTCAGGAGACTAACTTTATTCAGGACAGAGCTTCAATATGTACTTGTTATGAATGAATGCAGATCTGCTTTCCAGCTGGCTGAGGAAAAGATGAGCTGTAGAAATAGTGGCAACAAATTTGTAACAAAAAAAACCCCATAGATTATCTCGTATGATCACTCTTTGAATGCTGAGTTTTCATTTTCCTGGGTTACAGCTGAAATACATCCAATGCTTTGGAGTTTTCTGGCCACTGTTTTTATGTGACTGCAAGAATAAATAAAATCGAGAACAGATCTAAGATGCTGTTAAGCCGAACTGTTTCAATCCTAGCTGTCTAGCACATAAGAATAGGTACTTTTTATAGTAGAAATAAATCCTAATATTTAGTTACCCACATTTGGAGGTTTCTGTCAAATTAACCTATTCATTAATTTGTGTCTGTGTAGCGTGTTCTGTGTGCCCAATATACTCACAGACTTTATCATGGTGCCTTCGCACTACTCAGGACACAGAACGTGTGCTGGTGATGTCCCCCAGCAGTAACAGTACCTGGTGAATGGGTGTGTAGGAATGATGAATAGGCTCTGTGTACCTGTCTTTCAGAGAGTCCCAGGTTTGCTGCAAGTTCTGACTTTCTTCTTATTGTGATATATCTGTTGCAGTGAAATTCCTTCTCTAATTCCAGTCTCTGATGATCTGTGTAAACAACTCGGTACTTTTCTTTTGTTCTTGTTTTACCTGTTCAAGAAAGAAATATTATTAGTATGTTGACTTTGATTTTCTGTAGCATCTTGCAAATATCCCAAACATTTTCAGACATTCATTAAACTACAGAGTACTTGTGTGGGATTGCTTTCTGTGTCACAGAGAAGGAATATGAGATGAAGGGTGAATAAGTGAATGAGCATTGGTTATCATAACTGTCCTTCCCTCTTTATCTCCTTCTTTCTATAAACATACCTTTAAATGTAAAGTTTGAGTGAAAAACACCGTGATGCATCTTAAATAATTCACAGCAGTGTATAATTAGTGCTGGCTATATTTAATCTCACAGCGGTTTAATTTCAGGGTTTATTGAAGTGACTTCCGTGTATATGCAGGCATAAATAAACAGGATTTCAAGACTGAAGTTCAGTCACAGTTTATTTAGTTTTACCTAATTCTTTATTTGAATTTTTAAAGGTCACCTCTCTAAGGCAAAGAAATGTCATTTTTCTCTCTTGTGTGGCTGTAGGACATTCTTGCAAGTTGAATATTTGTTTGATTTGTTTTTCAAAATTGTACAGTCCTGCAAAATGCTGAGTGCCTGTAGAGCTGTTACTGGGAGAACTCTGTGTGCTAAGCTTCCCTTTCCAGTTGAAGGCATTCGGCAATTTGTAAGATGAGGCAATAAAATACTTGTAAAATTATCTCAGTATCATTCTCTCTCTAATGTATAAAATAAATATTCTTAGATGTATTGGATAAATACTGTTAAGAGAAGCATTACTTGATGTTTAGAAGATAGCTCTCATTTCATACGCTTTTAAAAACAATTCTTCATATAATAATAAGGAGAAATAACTTTTCAACTTATTTGTTCTCCTTTGCACTTTCAACAGCCAACAAGATAGTTTTCCTTTTTCTTCTGATCTTCCCAGGTTTTTTTTGATGTGAGATTTCTGGGACAAACTGTGGGACAAAGACTCCTTTAAAGTGGTTCCCTAAAATCCATTGAGGTGTTAAGATGAAGCACACGCCACACAAAGGAGCGACAAGGAGATCTTATCAAGAACCCCTTTCACATTCAGAAACACAAGCCAATTGGTTTGGAATTTACAAGCCCTAAACAAATGTCAGACTCTTTCATCTTAGCAGAGGAAAAAAGGACAGAAATAGATGAAGGAATATTTTTTCCTCAGTTCTCTCTAGTTTCAGATCAACAGTAAGGATCAACGGTGATATTTTTATCTGAAGGCTGGAGGTAGACACAGTGTAAGACATTTTGAAATACGCATAATTGGGGATGTTTTCCCAAATCCTGTGCCACTTTGATTTCTAGTGTGCAAGGTTTTCCTGACTAATTTTGATGGACTAAAACAATAATCAGACTATCTTAACTTTCTTTTAAGGTACAAATTGTTGGCTTTGAAATATTTGTTCTAAGTGATAGTTGTAATGTTAACAATAGTGCAGATATTCAGGTTCTTGTAAACTGAAGGCTTAGAAGGTAATCTTTGAAAACAAGTTAAAATTCAACAGGGTTATTCCGGCTTCACTATAATCAGCAAATATAGCCATGATTTGAGGGGGTGGAGAAAAGGAGTAGTTTTCCCCATTCCCCTTGGTCATAAAATTCACAGAGTATTTCTTCTGAAGACAATAAAGCCAGGAGAAGGCCTCTTTATTTGCTGTGAAAATCATCACCCTTTCCGGCAATATAACTCCTGAAGAAAAGAGGGAGAAGGAAGAGACAAGACTGCATATCAAAGCAAAGTGAAGTGTTGAAAGGGTCTGTTGCCTCAATATGACAGATAGGCCTCAAAACCTCAGACAATGTAGGCCAGTGGAAAAATAGATGTCACAACTAGTTTACAAAGCAAAATAAATTAGCATTAAAGCAGAGGCCTGGCCTTTTTTCCTGCTTTTCTGTTTTGCTTTCTGGCTGTATTTCTGCTATGATGTAATCTGAATTACTTGTACATCACTGCTTATTTAAACAGAGCCATGAAATGCATTGACTGTAGTTAAAAGAAAAAAGCTGAGGCTGATCATGCAAAGTATAAAAATAAAATTTTCTTTTGTTTAGTCCCCACAAAGTCCATTCTCTTTCTGAGAAGGTTCACTCCCAGATTAAGCTTCATAAAGTTTTAAAAAGTATAAAATCTATTTTCTAGGCCCTTATTTAGTTTCTTTATTTTCAGAAAATTTAATGCCTCGAAGACTCACTCACTCTCATAAAATACACATTTTGCTCTCTTGATTACACAGGGTTTAGAAATTAAGTTTTTCTCTTACACAACTGAAGTCTATGGAGCATTTTTGTCATTGATTTTTAGTAAAACCAGGATCAGGCTGGCTGGGAAGATATCTTTACCAAGCCCATTTTCAAGGTCTGGTTTTAAGAATTTCTTATTGCCTCATATGTTTTTAATGTTTGTGTATTTGAAATAAAAAAAGGCTTGGTTCTCAATATACTGTGGGTTTTAGTAAGAGGATATACGATTTCAAATCCAGTCTTATCTGCTGAAAGGACTTAGTGCTTCTGTCTTCATGGTGTTTCGTCCTGAGAATTGACATGATTGGGTAAATTTTCATTTCACTTCTCCTGCAATTTTGTTTTTGTGTATAAAATGCTAAATATAAATATGAAATTGGAATACAGTGAACATAGTAGAGTCTAAATAGAGGGGGAAAAAATCCTGTTAACATCCCCTCCCCCCAGATAATTCCTGTTCTCTTCAGGACAGCATTTCAGTAGGCTCCCTCATTTAATTAGATGTGTTTTGATTTCTGTTATTCCATGTGTCTCACATACTGCAATGTGAGTACACACCACTACTGAAGTTAAGGACATACACATATTTATAGATATATTTGTGAGGTTTGGGGCTATGCTTCTGAAATTTTAAAGCAAGGAACTATATCAAGCCATGATAATGTTGAAGGGGATGAGCCAGTAGGTATTTTGATGGCATTAATAATATAATGGCAATTAGGAAAAACGGAGAGCAGTTCCGTTTCAAAGAGCAGATCTAATGTCAGCAAGTCTGTTTTCTTACATTATCTTCTAGAGAAAGCATCTGCAAGTTACCATGTAGCCGTTACATGCATAATTTTAGTTGTCATTATCTGTTTAAATTTCCTTTCATTTTCCACAACTTTTTAAGTATCATTATTACATTTTTCCAGTTTTACAGTTCACACTATTTTAGAAACACCTACAAAAGGCCCAATCTATTTTGTAATTGTTTTGCAAAATAGCACATTCATGCTTTACTCCTTTTTTTAAGCTGAGTTGAGATCTTGGGCCCAATTCTGTGAAGTCCTGAGCTGTTTTTAACACTTCAAAGGCCTTGTATCTGGGAATGTACAGCCTCAGGCTATGTATCTATTGACAGACCTTGTTTCACCTGTCCAGTACTGTTCATTAAGTATTTCTCCAGGTGTGTAAATTCTGTGTGCTTTCCAGACTATAATGAATTTAAGCACTTAACTGCTTTTCTGAATGACATATTTATATGATTTATGAAATTGAACAAGCATGTGAGAAACTTTTCAGGGTCTTCCATGTCTGTGTAATAAAAGTTAGATTTTTAAATGTGTTTTATTCCTTAAGAATGCTAACACATTCAAAATTCAGAAACAACATGACAGAGACAGGGCTGCCCCACTCACACTCAGTAGTCTCTGTTGAATTTGGTCTGCACTCATGTCTTGCATCTCTTCTACCCCTGGAAGTCTCCCATGATGTTACTGAAGTTACTGCTGATTTACATGAGTATACATAAGGGGGAAAATCTGCCTGGCTTTGAAAACCTTTGTAGAGGCTCCAAGTGGAAGGATGCCGTTGTGTATCTTAATATTCACTAGGCATTTTATACTCAGTAATAGTGGGAAAACAGTGTGCATCTGCTTTATAACTAGGAAACAATTATCAGACTATTTTGCTCTTGAGTAATAACCATTTAAAGGAGGATGGTGTCTCAAGCAGCAGTGCTGGTTTTGTGTGTCTTCTAAGAGTCCTCCGATTGTAATTGCTCTTCTTTCTTTAGAGCATTTACTTTGATGCTCTCTAACACACACTTACTACTTTTAACCTTAACAATAGATTCAGCAAACCTTGCTACACCCAATTTACACCTTGGGAATAGACACTGAAAGGTTCATCTGGCGTGCAGCTTGTGGCAGAAACAAGCGCATCAACCCGTCAGGCTTGCAAGAAAGTGATTTTTAATTGTGCAATTGCAGCAAGCTGACAAAGTCTGCTACATGAGAAAAAGAGAACTGTTTTGAAACTAAATTAGGAGGAAGCTTAACTGATGAGATATGGGGTCTGCAAATGAAATAGTCTACACTGATCATTTGAGTCAGATTGTTCCTCTAGTAATATTTCTTCTCACCAAAGAAATCAAAGTAGAAAAATAAATGACACAGGAATAAGAGGAAAAAATGCATAATCACTACAGTTGGATCAGCACATGATTTTCCTTAAAAATATTGAAAAGTCTGTAAAGATTTTAAAAGATCAACCTGATTTCATCTTGATATTTATCTTGCAGCACAAGTTTTTTTTTCCTGTAACTGTTAAATGTTGCTTCATTCCTTGTTCCATGACATTCTCAAGACTATCATGTGTTTAATCCAAAATGCTTAACAGAATGCTAGAGAAAAAATTCCTGGACTTAAGTGAGATGCAGCCATAGCTAAACACAACAGCTATTCCACTGTAGTAACCATATAAAGCCTTTATGGGATGAAAGCGAAACTACTGCAAGTTTAGTTAAAACTGCATTAGTTAAAACTGCATTAAACAGCAGTAGGTTAAATAAATGTCATAAATGACCCACCAACCTATGTGCTTCAAGTAAAGTTAATTATTTATAAGATCAGTGATAGGAGGAGATGCTTTCTCAGGTGGAAAGTTGAATATACATACACTCACCAGTAGTGTTTGCTTGTACCGTTTTCCTCATCCATTCATAAGAGCTGTGCCTTTGGCTGTTGGGAGAGATGTGCTGTGCATTAATTGTTTCTACAGGAGGTAACCCTCCAGATCCAGCAGGATGGAGGGAGTTGTAATCAGCACAACTGTAGGAGACCTGTCCAGGAGACGAGCCATTGATCTGTGCAGCAGCAACCGTGCTGGAAGGTCCTGGGCCATAAGCGTTCCAGTCCTCCCTCTGTGGGCCGTAGTGAGATCCCCAGGTTCCCGCAGGCTGCCCATGGGTGTCCAGAGTTGGCACATGATGGTATCCCATGTAGTCTGAATAGGGTGGAGTAGACACAAAGTTTTGTACTGGCAGGTTGTTGTTACCCCTTGCAGATCCTGGATACATGCTGGTCTCTTTATCCAAGAGGGAGCTCACATACATGGTTGTCACAGACAGTAAATACCTTGTCACAACATCTTGTTCTTCTGTATTTTCTTTTGCTGCTTAAAAATATTTCTGTTTGGTTTTCTCTAATAATGCCACTCTGCTTGGAATCTTCTACTTCATCCTCTTTTATTATCCACTGTGTTACCAGGTGCTGGTGGTAATGGTTTACCAAGATCTTGTCTGACGTCAGCCTAACTGCCTGCCTCATAATTACATTTACATTCAAATGAAGGGCTGACCCACCCCACCTTTCTGCTAGTTCTGGTGCTTTCTCTTTTACACAACTTTTATCTATCCTGTTACCCTTCCCTGATATTCAACAGCAATTCCGGTACTGTAAGGTGATGCAACAGTTACTTGCATTTGTAACTTAGTAAACCTTCTTTTTTAAGAACAGTGGTTACTATAATAGCAATGTTTGGTGTTCAAATTATTCCTGTCCAAATGTGATCTGTTATCAATCAAGAAGTAAATCTGTTACTCTCTTAATTTTTCAGATACTAAAAAAAACCACTCTTGCATTTTTACTTCTTAAATAAAGGGACACAGTAAATTTGAATAGTTGTAAGTCAGTAACTTCAAAATACAGAGCACCTTGTAAACAGCATGTCTTGAATACAACTGTGTCAGAATTTTCCCCTTCATTATTGATATTTGTAAGTGGTTTTCCAGAATGAGAGAAATTAAGGATCTAACTGGGATGCATGTTCACACTCTCTCCATGAAGAGTAGTTTAGAGATCCCTTCATCTGATGGCCATTGCAAACTGATAAATTTTTCAAAGCAGACAATTAATCTTCCTAACAAAGATGTTGCCAGAAGTACAAAGAAAATGACTGTAAAAAGTAGTGGAAAAAGTCTTTGATTAGGCTCAGTAATATTGTTGACTTCTGTTTCAATCTGAAGACAACCTTTATCTGTCTGAAAGGCTGGGTTCCTTCCTCTGAAACTGTTGTGTAGTCAGTCATCTGTTTTCTGTGGTGGCAGCTTAGGTAAGTGCAATCAGCAGTGAGAAACATCTGGGTTATCACATTAGTGCATCAGAACTGCCTTGATGCTTTTCTGTGAAGCGTCTGACACACGGGCACTCGGTAGGCCAGTGTAAGCCTTCCCACTGAGAAAAAATACTCTGAAGGTGGGTTTATGTGTCTTATTAAGAACTTGACATTAACATGGGAGAGCTAGCCCATGCCTTATGGCTTGAGAATTGCCTCTCTGTTGTTGTCTAGCTACAATTTGTTGAGTGAATTTGATATATTTTTATCTTGGATGGATTTCTTTGCAATAAGCTATTTGTCAGGGGCTATGCTTGCAAAAGAGGTGCAAATTACAATGAGTTGTTTCCTTTTACAAAGGTGTGGTTTTTCATTCAGTATCCTTTGTATTTTGACACTACTTGTATTCACACATCCCTTCTAATTCCAGCACTAAAGGATTCTAAATGTGTACTTAAAGGCAGGAAAGATATTCTTCTTCTACTTTGGGTTTGTTGGTTGTTTTTTGGTTTGGTTTGGTTTATTTAAGGAAACAAATTTTACTGAGAAGTGTAGCTAAATTTTTATAATTAATTAACAGTTTTCTTTATTAGTCCTTAGTATCCTGAGAATGTTGGAGAAAGTTGCATCATGGGATAGGACATGGAAAAAGTAAGACCTTCTGTAATTGGTGTACTCTTATAAACACAGCCATTAAAAAACTGGAAGAAACTCTTGTTTCACTTCATCTTTAAAGAAAAAGAATTATAATACATTTTTTGAGAGCCAACACACTTTGTAGTACTTATGTGTGCTATAAAAGAACAAAGATCTCTATTGAGCATCATCCAAATTGAAGAAGGTATATTTCCTCTACTGGAAATATCCTTGGCATCTCTGGTTTATTTGTGAACATTCTGCCAGCAAGAGGTATTGCTCAGTGTGATGCAGAGCTGCCAGTCAGAGCAGATCCATAGGAGGGCAAAGTTTTGTCTCCATTGACTTGATCTAAAATCCATTAACATAGTGCATGTGGACGTGGGTTATTCATAGATTTCAGATCAGACACATTGTTTGACTTCTCCTAAGCACACCTCACATCTCAGTGAGTAACATTTGATCTCATAGAATGCATTAAGATGATGGTAACATTTTAAATCCTTAGACTTTCTCTTTATGAGTTCCCTCCGCACATACCCCCCACAATTTCAGTATCACCTAATCCTATTTTTTGTATCTCAGAGCTTTATCCTTTATTCTCTGGTCTTCTTTTATCTTTTGTTTATGCTCCTCCTTTCTCTTTCTTGTTTTGCCTATTCCATTATCTGAATTTTCTTTAGATCTATTTTGACTCTTTCCAGAAGGTAATTAGATCAAGATACACCGATGGCGAATTGCTACACTGATTTGATACTGGCTAACAATAGTAAGCTTTGAATAAGGCATTTTGTTTAAAAAGATTTACATAGCAGGATAAGATTGCTGCATAGGACTGCAGATTTTTAACACCAAAGTGAGAATAAGATAACTAAAATTGAAAGATTCAGATGATCTTCTGCATCCTGACTCGTATGCCTCCCATTTAGTGTAACAGAATCATGTGGAAATATTAAAAAGGAATCATGCATTTGCATCTAGTCTAGTAGTTTGAGGCTACCAAAAATTTGGGGTTGATGTTTTTTGAGAGCGAATTGACTGTTAATCTAACTGCCTTGCCAAGAGCCATTTCTTGGCTATTCACATGTCCTTCCTGCTCAGACCCAGCATGTCAGTAGTTTCAGAGCCACAGTACAACTGCGTCTTCGATGTGTAGTAGTAACCTACAGTATAGTCCCAGGAACACTTTTAGTGGGTATTGCTGTCAGGGAGGAGAAAAAAAAAAAAAAAAAAAGAGAAACAAAAAAAAGGTGAACTTCCCTTGCCCTGTTCATATCTGCATTATGAGGGGATGGTAATGAGTTGCTGGTGTCAGAGGAAGGGCGAGTGTGCTGCCTATCTGTGTGTAAATGCTTGTGGAACTGTCCTGTCACTGTGGGCCCCCTCCTGACTTTCTGGGGTGATTGGAATCATAGAATCATAGAATGGTTTGAGTTGGAAGGGACCTGAAAGATCATCTAGTTCCAACCCAAGCAGTTCTAAGGCAGTGGGCTAGATACCCAGAAATCTCACTCATATGGAGGTTTGTATTTATACAATTTTTCTGCAGTGGCTGATAAAAACAGAACAGGAAAGGTCTGTGTGGTATTGGCAGCAGGAGGGCTGTGCTCTTTGGCATGCTTCAGAGAGATGGATTGCCAGAATAACTGAACTCCAAGATTTCAATTTTCCATATTTTTTTTCCACTTGTTAAAATGCTCTGTATAATTTATCTTCTTACCCAGTGTCTGCAGGAGTTGCCTCACTGTTTTATGTATGTAAAATGAAATGTACTTTGAGATCTCTGGAGAACAACATTTTCTAGTTTTGTAACAAGTGGTTGATGAACATCTAGCAGTAATAACAAGCATGGTGAAACCCATCAGAACTACTGAAGTTTTGTTTGTACAGGCAATGTAGATACTATACTATGGTGTATGTGCTGTTCTAAAAAGCATTTCTTAACTAGGTAATGATAATATAATCACAGATGTACAATTAAATGTTTTAATGACAGCTATTATAACTGTAACTTCAGTGACTACTGTTACATTAAAACTGGCCTGTACAACAATTACTGATATTAAAGGTGTTTATACCTGTGATAGTTTTTATTAGCAACACTTACTTCCTCATAAAATTACACGTCCTTTTATGTGGAGATAAGAAGAATCAAATCTGTCCCTCTTTGGAGCTTGACAATTATGTGAAATCTATCTGGAGTTTTGCTTCTGAGGCAGGAAAAGCAGGTGAGTTTAGCATGTCCCATTCTGGCTGAGGTGATAGGAGCAGATGTTTATTGCCTCCAGATGACTACTCTAATGACACATCAGTAACATCAGGCTTAGGAATCCTTCTTGCACCTTTGTAACTGCATGCTTGTAATTTCAATGGAATGGCTAACTTAGGACTTTGTTAGTGAGCTATGTATCGCTAGTAGTTTTATTGCAGGTTTTTGGAGGTGCTGGGTTTTGCACACACACCCATTCCTCCTCAAATTAATAGTCAGCTGTATAAATCTTGAGGAAAGATCATTCTGACTAACTAGAAAACAGTCTGTTTAGTCTTGAAGGAAGGCAGATGCTGTTGCTTTCACTGAAGCTTCTACAAGCACAAATCTTCAGATTTATTTTTTTTGACCTTTTTAAATTGGGTTGTTCAGTATGCAACTCCCTAGTTAGGGCTCATTTTCAGGGCTTGAAACGCAAGCACTTGCCACACTGTATCTCTGTATTGACAGATGTGGCACAGCTCAGAGAGCTGAACCAGCAATGGTGGATGAGTATTTTCACTTGCTGAACTGAGCTCTCCTGAGGAAAAAGAAAAAAGGAGGTAGCACAAGTTTCAGTTCTGTGCTGTGCATTGCTCTCATCCCTCATGTGTAAGTCCTTTGCATAAGAGACCAGCAGTAGAAATGAAAATGTCAGTTGTCTGTGAAGCCATCCTCAATGGTTTTATTTTTAATTCCATGCTCTGAAATTGTTAACAAATCCTTTTGAAAAATGATGAAAAGTGACTTGTTGGGAGCATGGTGATTGTATTTACCCTTTTGTCTATTCCCCTACTGTTTTGCTAACTGCTTCCAACAATTACTTATCTTTCATTTCTTAATGTTAACTTTTGCATTTTATTGAAAGTAGCTACAATATGTTGAATGTATTATCTGCATCAGGGTTGTATTTGGCAGGAAAGAATGGTCTGGAGCTAAAGGAGGGTTTATGATTCTGAAATGTAAATAATTTAGAATCTGCTACAAAATCAATACCGATAGTAATAAGGGTATGTCTTACTGCTCAACAAGTAGACTGAATATAGCAGGTTACAGGTTAAACCAATTCTTTTTAGCAGAGCAATGGAATTAAACAGCAAATCCTCTACTGATATGTATTTGGTTTCCTTCCTGAGTCAGGCAGTGAAAGGCTCCCACTAACTGTAACTAGCTCCTGCTGACCAGAGTACAGCTGGATGGGACTATTGGGTGCTCACCAGTGAGCCCCTGAGATGTTCTTTGGTGTGGTTATTCTTTCTTGCAGTAACAAGGGCATCGATTGCCTTTACTGATTGCAAATCTTGCCATCCACATGATTTATATTCCTGGCACAAATTTAACTCTTCTGTCATACTCTCAGGGAAGATGGATTATTGTCTGTATAAAAACTGTCCTGCCCCAGGGCAGCTGTATTTTATTGTAGCTCAGAAGACCAAGAACATACAGGATATATCACAATTAATCCTTTTAATTTCTTGTGATACCTCTTAGAACTGAGTGTGTTCCAAAGTGTACAATAAAGTATTTGTGCTCGCCAAGTATGAAAACAGCTGGCAAACATTTTCATCATAAACCCTGTGCCTGTTCCTTTACCTAGTGAGGTTTGAGCAATGTTGTGTCCAACCAGTCATGTCCAGCGCTGTTCCCACTATGACTGGCTGCATCAGTCATTTGCAGGGACATGTCATTGCAGCCTACACTCTGAGGGTAAAAGCTTGGATTGGAGTCAGCCTGTACTGCACCAGCGAACTGAATGAGGCTGCTAAAGTAGGAGTGTGCTTTTTAATTTTTATGTTAACATTCAGAATACATATATTTTTTAATCTGCTACTTGGGTAGAAGGTAGCACATATCTGATCCTCTCTCGTATGTATGGTAATGATTGCATGACCCCTTGGCAATTGCAGATCTGCATATTTGAAGCTTTTTTTTTTTTTTTTTTTCATTTTAGAAATGCCACTTTGAATTGTATCTCTTGCTTAGTTGCAAAGTTTTGGTAGAAGGTCCTGTTTCCAGAGCTTTTCCAGGTCTTTTTGTACCATGTAGATCACAATTCTCGCTGGGTAATGCAGTTTAAAGGGTAGTGAATTCCCCTGAAAATTGGATATTCCTTGATCATTCTTTTAATCACAATTAGGATTAAGGGCTTAGATATTCTTGTGATGTAGTCTAAGGTATGCTTTTCTTCTTCAAGGCACTTTGGTAACAACCAATCCATCTTCACAGCAACTCTGGTTTAGAGTCCCTAGTTTTCAGATGTGATAAAAGTGATAGGTTATATGATATACCCAAAGTCAAGAAGAAATTGTCATTCTGAGAACTGGCACCAGTATCTCATGACTCACAATTGGACCAAAATAATTTCAGGTTGTTTGGCTCAAATTTTATGTCTCTCTTTTTCTAATTATATACAATACAGCACCTAAGCAATAGCACTATACAAGCTTCTTAGAAAAAATAACTTTCTTTTCATTTTGGTAAGAAACTAAAGGATTAAAACACTTGGAAAATATTTAGTTGAACAGATTGCTGGTAGAGTTTTAAGAAAACACTGAACTACTTAAAAAAACCACTGGCATAACTAGAAGGTTAATAATCTCTAAGGTATTGCCCTGGTTTATAGATACTGCTTTTGGAGCAATAAATTTTAACCTTTGAACATGTGCTTCTGCAAATAAAATCCAGCCTTATTTTGTGTACTTAACAACTTCTGATTGGAAACACATAGCAACCTATAGCAAGCATGCTTTCAGCAAACTGGAACAGAAATGAGGCAGATCTTCAAAGTGGTCACTTATCTTCTTCAATAACTCTTCTACATGTAAACAAGATAAAACAGGTCATTTTGCCAGATCCCACTCTCTTTGAATGATGTTTAAATAATTCTAAAGAGAAGGAAGTTGTGTTCAGATAGATTTCTTTTCTTAGGGTTCTTTCTTGAAGGACTTTTTTCTTTTAACTTTTTAAAAATTCTCATACAAAATTCAACTCTGTCATGGAAATGTGATTAAAATAGGTAGCTAAGAATTTGATCCTACAAAACCCTGGGGCCAGGGTTCTGTGCACTTACCTAGAACTAGGACCTAAATTATTGTATGTCAGTTGAAAAGACAGTGTCCCTCTGTGTTCTTACCGTTTGAAAGTCTGAATCTGGAAACTTTTATTGTTTTTTCTCCAGTTTGCAAGTATTATTCTCTTTAATTGGCCAATGTGAGGATGCTTTTCTCTTAAACCTTTTCCAGTCTCTGTTAAGACTATGTGTATGTGTATGTATGAACTGTAGTCAAAATATCTCTAGCTTTTCCTTCTGTAGACAGAATGTCTGCTATCTGAGTTTTCAATGGACTCCTCTTCTGGACATATTCAATAGGTATCTCTTTTGGGAGACCAGTGTTTAATTTGGTCGCCATGCCCATCAGTATAGATGGTAAATCCCTTCTGTTCCCACATGTTCTTTGTTATGTTCCACTTTTCATACTATGTGGAAATCAGTAGGAGACTTTCTGTTGTTGAACTTTGAATTGCTGTTTCTTCATTTCACTTGTATTACCTTGCAAAGCTTCGCACGGCTGTTGCCAGCAAATGGAGCAGCATTGTGAAAGGAAAGAGAGGGAATTTAACAGTGTAGATATGTTTTCATTTAAAGTTGGAACTTTACTCTTTAGTGCTGTCCTTCTCAGAACTGTAAAATGATAAATACAATTTAGAAATAGTGAAAACTGCCAGCTGCCTGAACCATCCTGGTCTACTTTTTGTAAGCTTTTTTACCATCACTCTCCTTTTAAGTTGAATATTACAATTCAATAACAGACTAGTAAAGAAAATCTGCATGTTCACTTGCCACAGTAGCTGACACCACATTGGAATATGATTATGAAAAAAGTAATTTATTTTAATGTTCTTTATATACAAAGTAATTTCACATTACCAACATTTTTATGATCTAGTAGTACTATTTGTTATAATTAAGGAATTAAGCCCAAGAATGTAGTGCCTAAGTGACTTAACACTCCTAAGTCTTATTTGCAGCAATGACAGAGATATTTAGGACACCTTGATAAAAATTAGTGAGGATAGGCATCCTAAATTTCTAAGCTGCTTTTGACAATGAGGTTATAAATTCCCAAGTCACTTGTGTGCTTTTAAAATTTTCCCTTTTTGCAGATAAAAGTTATGCACATGCAATTGGTGGTTGCATTAGAAAGCAGGTATCTGGATTTTTCTGAAGTGCTGATGACCTACCAAATTCTGTTTAGTAAGGAAGGGATCAGCACTTCAGGAATTGAAACCCACTTTAAAATTGCTGAGAGCTTACATTTAACTGAAATATCTGTATACCTTGTCTTACATTAATTTGGCTTCTCAGAATTTTTTTTTAGTGTCACAATAGTTCTGAAAACTGAACAAAATTTAAGATTAGCTGAATGCAACTATTGCATCTTTATCCATGGGCTGTGCTGTCTCATGACATCAAATGCAGTCACTTTTTAAAATAACTACACTTTTAAAAGGATTTTCCCACCTCTATTGCTCTTTCTTTTAGGGTACAAAATTATTCTGACATGATTTTTCTTGTCTCAAAAATTAACCTGGGCCAAGATTTACAATTCCAGAATGCTTTTGAAACATTTATGGTAAGATCGAAGAGTGCATGTTTATACCAGTATAAGGAGCACTGGAAATCATACCTGTCAAAACCAAAAAAATTCCGAAGCTCATCCCTGACCTTTGCCGTTAACATATAGCGAGTGCAATCACCATGACCCAGGCTTTGCATCAAGTGAAACAAAACATATAAGCCAGGTTTTAATTTATCAAGATCCATGTGTAAAGTCCATGAAAGTGAGATTAGCACATGGAACCTGTGTGGAGATGAGAATACTTATGTCCAGCTGCCGTTGCTGCCTCAGCAATGGTGTGTGGCCTGTGGCCCTTTCTGTGCTTTTTTTGTGTGTCTGCAATGTCCTGTAGCAAGTGGGTGTATCTGGTCCTCAGCTCTCCTCTCTTCCAGGGCCTACCCTCCTGCCGGGGGGCTGGAGGGGTGCTTGCCTTGTGGCACAGACTTACAGCATCCTCTTGCAGAGGCTCCTCTTGCAGAGACTCCCTGCAACTAGAACTCCTGGCACAGAGCAGTTCCGGTGCCCTTGGGACCTTACACTATTCTGCAGACCTGGGAAGTGGCTCTTGTTTATTTTACTTGAAGCTTATGTGCACAGAACTGTGTCATGCTGGGGACTTCTGCCAAACAGCTCCAGCTGTCCTCTCTCTTTCATACTGTAGTGCTCCAGGTACTGGTGGCTTCTAGTGTTCGTTATGCAGTAGCTCTTCAGGCAGCCTTATTGAGAGGCCACCACCTGCTGCAGGTTCCCGTTGTGCTGCAAACCATTCATGGGAACTGGAGGTGGAGGAGGTGGAGGTGGGAATAAAGAACTAGGCATTTCTGAATGAGTCTGTGGGTCAGGAACTGGCATCGGGCTCACTGAGCCAGAGTCACTCTGCATAGAGCCAAGATTGCTGCCATCAAAATGAGTCATTTTCTTCTTCATTAATTTTCTTTCTTTGGCTCTGCGATTCTGGAACCAGATTTTCACCTGCAGAGGAGCAGAGGAAATTTTTTTTTCAGTTGTTAATAGAATGCAATGTGGTCCTTTATTTGTCAGAGGAGATAGCAATTGCATGAGGACCAGTGAGAAAGGCAGTGCAAACGGGACAACAGAGGTGGTTGCTTGTTTTTCATGCAGGTAATCTCACTTATCTGGGAATAATTTTTTATTAATAGTTTGATAAGAAGAGTTGTTCAGTGTTAGTTTTATTTTTAGGGGATATTTTTTCGTGTAATGAGCTTTGATTTTTTTTTTCTTTTTCTTTTTGGTACAAAATGTAACAGAACACAATCTCAAGCATCTTAGTGATGGCCGAAATAACATGAGAGGATCTTTACATTGAAAACTACATGCCCTACTCAGAGCAAACCCAAACCTGTTGCTGGCCTATAAATTGAGGTAAAAAATCTTTCCTGTTTGGATGCTGCACATCACTTAGTTAGCTTCAGTGTGTAAGCCAATGGAAATACACTTCTGAGCAGAATTTCACTCCTAGTACACAAGGTTAATTCAAAACATTGTATAAGTGGTGCCTTCAAATAGCTAAGTGCCTCTTACTGCATTTGTAGATGGAGCCAGAATCTGCTGCTGCTGCCCACACAGTTCGAGTAACTCTCCACTGAAGTATTTTTTCTATTCTTCCTTCTCCTCATAATCATCTTTATTTTTATATCCCTCCCATATTAGCACTGCTTCATTTTGCCTTTTTTTTTTTTTTCTTTATTAGATATCTTTTTTCCTTCTTTAAACAACTGTTCTTTGTCCTTTTGTCTTGAGATATTCATTCCAGATTCCTGGATGGGATTTTGGCATAGCCAGAAAATAAGCTTTTTCAGAAAATAAATTCAGGTTTTAGGTTGAGTGCAGTGCAACCTGGGCTAGGACAGTGTGTGTTCAGATATATTCATACAATGGGGTTGTTTAATTTGTATGAAAGGGTAGTAGTTGCACTGTAGATCAGGTATTTATTTCTTAATCTTACATTTTCAAAAGTGACTTCAGAGATTTAAGCTTTATGCACTGGAATTAATTTAATTCATAAACATATAGTGACAATGAAGAACAGCAGATATTGCAAAAACTGTTGCCATGTTTCCCCAATAGGCGCCAAAGAAATGTATAATGTCTTTTTTGTATTATGTCAAATACACTAACAAAAATTTTTATCAGGAATTGCCACTGAACTAGGAAGTTTCAAGTAAGTATTGTTGGTTGTTTATATAAGCAGGGTCTTAGTTTTTATATTCAGCATAATGAAGCAAGTTAATATTGTTTTAACAGCCAGCAAAAAGACACAGTGTATTTTTATACCAGCTTGAAACTATTTTAATTTTCAATAATTGAATACTCACATTCAGCAGCAGACTGAGAAATATTTGCAAAATGGGTGTTTGGTTCTACATATCTGTAGAGTCTTCCAGTGTGTGCTGTTAAGTCAAGTTCAAGTCAGATGAACAGTGGTACAACGGTGTGGATTCTGGACTATCCCTGCTCCACAGAGCCCATGAAATGATGGTGAATCAGACATGATACTCAGTGAATGACCCTGAGTAATAACTGACTGAGAAAACAGTGCTGTGATGGTTTGCAGATAGAAAAGGCAGCAAATGAGCATATTGTGTCCTGAAATCTACTCCGGAAGATCCTTCAGTAAAGCTTTTAATTGTCTGTTTACTGCTCACTTCAGTATACTGCTTCAAGAAACTTCCAAGTAAAATGGGACCGAACATTGGCTCAGCCCATGTTGTGAGTGCCTGTGTGGAACATCGAGCTTGGCACCTTATCTTGATGATTTGCATGAGCAAGCTGAAGTGCTTGAGAGCCAGAGCCCAGGAACTGCTTTGCTTTGGTAGGGGGTGGCACAGGCATCACAACTTTATGATTGAAGAACACGGCACAGAATGGTGCCAGAGCAAATGGTATGTATCTTTGGATAAGACTGAATTGTGTTTTATTTGCATTGTAGGAAGAGAAGTGGAATTTGGAGGGGGTGGGAGGAAATAGAGGCAGGAGAAAGGAGTACCAAGTATGTAGAAATTCTTTAACAAAAGGTAAAAGGCAACCAAAGAAAAAAAATACCTTCAAATGTCCTGAACATACTTGAGCTCATCACTTCCATTCTCTGCTAACCTGACCTTGCTGAAATTGGTTACAGAATTCCCGTTGACTTCAGCAGAACCAGAACTTCCACTTTGGAAATTTGGGCAAAAATTTCTCCCTGCTACCACTGCCACAGTAAAGCAGAGAGAAACACAGGCAGGATTTTCTTGATATGTTTAAACTCTTATTTCTCAGAACAGAACTGTATGGAACACTGGTATTTGCTTTCCCATGTTGTTGCACAGCTCTTTAATGTCACTTTGAGAGCTGATATAGTGCTGGTGGGATATACAGAAGTATAATCCAAACAGGACTATAAGGCTTTGAGCTGGTCAGTCACATTGTTTGGTCATTAGAGGTGTTAGCATTTTTGTGTTCTTAACCAGTAGGGTTATTTCCTCTTCAGCAGTAATAAATTCAAAGGAAACCCTGAATGGGTGATCCATACTCTACCTGTCTCTCGGAAAGTCTTAGGTTTGCAGCAAGTTCAGACTTCCTTCTGATTGTAATGTATCTGTTGTAATGAAATTCCTTCTCTAATTCTAATCTCTGATGATCTGTGTAAACCACTCGGTACTTCTCTCTTGTTCTTGTTTTACCTGTTTTGAAAGAAGAACACATTGCTTCAAGCTAGAATTTTTTAACTTTAGTAACACGAAATATCTGAATTTACATTTGAAAATATGTTTGCTGGTATTTCAGGCCTGATTCTCTGTGCACTTACCCAAAGTATCTCCCTTGGCTGCTATGGACTTGGTCTTGATTTACAACACAAGCGGTTCATACCACCAGAATTTGGATTTGCTCTTTAGTAAATACATGATAAGCTGCTTTTCATATCCTTTATCACCCTTGTGTTATCATTTGGGAATGGGAAGGCATTCTTTTTAAGAACAAGGAGCCAGGAAACCTGGATTCTGTTTCCAGCTCTACTGCAGGTTTCCTGCCTGGTGTGGAACTGATATGTTTCTCTGTCCCTGAAGCTGATACACTGCTACCTGCTTCAGAGGGAAATCATGAAGGAAAACTTACTGCATAGAAAATACGGAGAGCTTCCAAACTTCCTCACTTCTTGTTGCTAGAAAAATTAATACAATATTGTAATTGTTACTGAGATTTGGAGGTTTTGTTGTTCCTTCAAGCCTGGCACAGTCTATCCATGTCTTGGTAACAGCACAGGGAATAGTTACAGATTTTTCAGGTGACAGTAAAAAAAAAGAGAAAAAGGCAGCAATAATACTTAACAAAGGCCATTGAAGGATGGTAGAAATGAAGCATCTGTTCTTTTGCAAGCAGCACTGCTGCATCCTTTCAACAGTGGGTCCAGCTGACCGAAGCAGACATGGCTCAGCAGTATCTGGCTTGTTAAAAGGTAATGACATGAGCCAGTGAACACAGATGCAAACTGCTGAAATTTTATGGATTCCTTACTGGACAATTTCTGAGGACAGAATGTGCTGCCAGTGGGGGAAGAGAATTGAGAATAGGAAAGGTTGTTGATGCTTTTTTTCTCACACACTGTTGCTCTGTTCTTAATGTTCATATTAGGGAATCAGTATATTGGAGATCAACACCTGCTTAAAGCCAAGGCCCATGAGGTCTGCCTGCATTTTTTTAGACTTAAAAATCATTAAGACCAGAGTTACCACGTTCACTAACTACAGTCTTACCATTTTTTTGTGCTTCCATATTTATATGGACATTTCTTCAGATGAAGACTGTAAATTGTCTGGGACATGGAATCTATTTTTAGTTTGTGTTTTTTTCCCATGTGTTTTGCTGTGGTCCTGTAGGTTGTGAATCTTTGTGTCCTTAGTGGTCACTGTAGTAGAGCAGCTCCCTTAAAATCAGACTCTCTCAGGCAATGGATGAAACTCGAGACACGGGGTGGCTTGCTGTTACTGCTGCAGATGCACAATCTTTGCATGCAAAGCCTGTCTGACTCAAATCTGTTAACTTCCCTGTGAAGGCACCCCTGAGCTATGCTCAGCTGGAGTAGTTACAAGGGACATTCTCATTGCAGTAGCATTTCTGTCATTGCCAAACTGTAGTGAAAGCAGAATTAGCCCAATTATGTTTACACTGATAATCAAGTGAAAAGTGCTGTTAATTTTACAACATTATGGTAAGACTTGTAGAGTCTCTAAAGAACAGCAGTTATTCAGTTCAGTCCACATAAATACTAGGACATTTGTTTTTATTCATTCGAAGTGTAAATTGTTTGTTTAACATATGGTCACCTGTGGTGCTTTAATGCCTCACTTGATATTTTTAAACTTTTGATCTTTCAAGACAGTGATTTAGTTGGGTTTTTTCCTCTTTAAATGGGAATTTGAGGTCATTCTATGGAACAAAATATTTAAAATGTTTCCCTAGTCTCCTTGGTGTTGTCAAGATGGAGCACAGAAAAGAGCAACAAGGTGATCTTATCTTGAACGCTATTCTCATTCAGAAGCCATAGACAAGTATCAAATGTTCTTCCATTGCCAAAACAATGTGGTGAACTTCAAGATAAAGCCTTCTGCTTCTGGTTCTAAGTGTTTAAACTCTTTATTATCTGAGTAGGAGAGGAGAGGGTTGGGCTTTTTGCTTTCCAAACTGAAGAAGAAATTAAATGTAGGTAGAAAGCAGAACTTTCTCCCATGAAATCTTTTCGTTTGGGTAGCTTTCAGTTTATTTTTACTAGGAATGATAACATCTGGTTTCTTCTTGAAGGAAAAATTGGGAACTTTCAATCTAATTTCTTTCTTCAAAGTAAGTTCACAGAATAATTTTAAAAGTAGAAAAGCAAAAGGGGAACATTTCCTTCCTAAAAGGCAAGAACAATCTGAAAAAAAAAAATATGATTTTTCACGTAAATATTTTTGGGTTTTTTTGTTTGTTTGTTTTTGTAGAGTAATACTCTCAGTGAGATACAACAGAATACAGAATATAGCAGCTGAGATCTACCAGGGTCTTCTGAGAGGATACTTTCAGTTCTGGCAGAGTCATCTTTTAGTCTGTTAGGCCTTTACCCAGACCCTTATTGATGTCAGTGAGAGTCTTCCTGATGCCTTTGTTGGATGCTGGGTTGGAATTAGCCTGCATATGGCATTTCCTTTCAAAGGCAAAGTACACTTTTATTTGCCAAAGTTAACAAACAGCAGCAACAAACCTTAGCCTCTAAATTCCATCTGTTAGATTGAATAAATCCACTCCACTGCATTCTCAGGCAAATTTTGCAGACCTTCTACTGGTTCTATTTGCAGTGATGCATTTTATTCAAGAAGTATTACCTGAGTAAAATTTGAGGTGGACTAATGAATTCACCCCGAAGAGAGCAGAAGGATGTTTTTGACTTCTCAGACTTGTCTAGCAGATGATGGCAGAATTTAATGATGCAATAATAAAAATTAATATTTTAATCCAATTCGTTAGTGAAATCTTGCCTATTTTACCCACTTATGTGAGTGAAATTACCAATATTTAACTTTCTGCAATCTTAATCGATCTTTTCTTGGTAACAGATTATAATTTTAATCAGCAATATAATTTCAGTTTTATTAGAGATGTGTTCTGTCATGGATAGTTATAGCACAGAATTGCAAGTGCCGGGGGAGGTTATTAGTAGTTGGGTGGAAGAGAAATGAAACAAAAGAGCTTTGAAGCAAGTACCTTTGCAGTATGAGTGCCTTTGTGTTGGGGGAGTGGATTTCTTGGGTTTAATGAGCTATTTAAGAGCAGTGGGTTTTGACTAAATCCTATTTTGCAAGTAGTGGCTAGTGAAGGGTGCCTTTAGAGCAGCAAGAAATGAGACATTTCAGACTTAAAAAATTTCTCATGAGATACAGTTTAACAATCTGCTCTAGCAATTTCTGTGACTGGCCAAGTTTAGAGTTGGGGGAAGGGAACAGCTTTCCCATTGGTCATAAAATTCACAGAGTATTTCTTCTGAAGACAATAAAGCCAGGAGAAGGCCTCTTTATTTGCTGTGAAAATCATCACCCTTTCCGGCAATATAACTCCTGAAGAAAAGAGGGAGAAGGAAGAGACAAGACTGCATATCAAAGCAAAGTGAAGTGTTGAAAGGGTCTGTTGCCTCAATATGACAGATAGGCCTCAAAACCTCAGACAATGTAGGCCAGGAAAGGAAAAAAACAACCCCACCATCGGACCTCACAACTAGTTTACAAAGCAAAATAAATTAGCATTAGAACTGGCCCCTTTTTCAGTGCCTCCTCTTAACTTTTCAGGAATACTCTTCATCTGCTGAAACTGGCTTAATTAATAAAATCATAAAATCCAGAAGCTACCTAATTTAGGTAGAAGATGTAGAATATAGAATTCTGTGGGATTACTCTTGGATTACCTACAGGCATTCTCATTTGGATTCCATAGTTTAACATTGTTGCAGACGGAGTTAATGTCTGTACTTGATGACTGGAGGTTGACTTCAGGCAGCTTGAAATGTGTATCAGCTTTTTGGGCTGGAGATATGCTCAGTTTAAATCTGCATCTCTATGTTAGCTCAGTATTGAGAGGGAGATTATTGTTAGTTTTTGAGTTTATAAAGATACGGCCTCAGAGTTTTGTTTTATGCCTTTCTCTAAATATTTATGCACCTCAAAAGCATAGGAAAAGAAAGAGACAACTTCTCCCTAGTGTAATTTCACTGACTTAACTGAAGTTGTGAAACAAAAGTAATTTTAACTAAGTCTTTAACATGGACATTGTGCTGCACATGATGTTCTGTGAAGTTAAGTGAAAAAAACCCAACCAAACACTGCCAGAGTTTTGGGAAATGGTAGATGGATCCAAACCTGTATTATGTGAGTAATAATATTCCTGCCAGAGGTCCCAGTGCCATGAGCAGGACTGCTCATTATTGCAAAGTTGGATGCATAAAGATTTGTGAAATATGCTGTTTGTGTTTATTGCTGGGGTCTTGAAAATTTATTGTTATTCTCAATAATATATTATTTATAATTGTTCTTGTTATACGTGTTCAGATGACTCATGCTAAAAAGGACAGAATAGGATCATAGAATTGGAACCTTTAAAGAGATTGAAATAATTTTCTCTTCTGTTTACTTCTACTTAAAAAACTGACATTTTCAAATTTGAGTATGTTCTGCTATTCTGTAATAAAGCTCATTGGCCAAATTCTGTCCTTCACTCTGCTAGTGTACACTTTTCTATTCATCTTCATTATACAACATGAACTGAGTCCAAAGCAGAGTCATTTTTATCACCTTTAAACAGTGATTGGACAGACTGGCCTGTATGGATTTTGTTTGGCAGAGGGACCCAACCTGCAGAAAACATAGGTGGATTTCTAAGTGGCAAGATCAGGGAAATCCCTTTGCCAATGACTGTAGAGACTAAATAGCAAGTGATTGACTTCTTTTTTTTTCCAAGTGCTGTATATTCTTTCGGCATTCAACATTTTGCAGGAATGGCTTCTTAAAAGGCTTGTTTCTCTTCCTTAGATTTGAGGGAATAGAATTTCTTTCTTCAAAGACTAGATGCTATATGCTTACAGTGCATTTGGGGATCCTGCTACCAGCACTTGTCCTCAGCATCAGAAAACTGTCTTAATGTCTGCAGAGTAAAGTTCTAAAGAACAGGAATGATAGGAGAACTGTCATCCAGGAGAAAATCTCTTTTCATAGTTTACCTCTGTTTCAAAACTTGTTCCTTCCCTGTTTTATGGAAATGCAAGTGGTACTTTCAGCTTTGTTAGCAGATTCTCTGCAGTTAACTATTCAAACTGATTGTTTTGGGTAGTTTTACCACAGGTCTGTGTTGTTTTCTCAAGAAGGTAAAAAGTAAAGTCTGGTCCTGTGTGAGTCATTGCATACTCCATAAAAATACTGAAATCAACTGGAGGGGATTTGCAACTTGTCTAAAGGTGATTTTATGCTACTTTCTATGAAAGAACTTTCCTGTACTTACTCTTTGTGTGTGTATGGAATTGCCACTTCCACCTCTAGTTGTCATGACTTTGTTCTGTCCTCTGTTACAACTGCTATTTGCCTTGGCTTTGCTCCCCCTTTTCAAGTGTTGGTTCAGGAGAGGAAACAGGAGCAATACAAGGGTTAGAGAAGTGTCTTTTTCAATCTGTGTTCTTCATTTAAAAGACTAATTAGTCAGTGTATTTTCCTTCAACGTTTCTGAGTCAAAATGTGTTTGCTTTCTACTATATCCTGAGCACCCTCAAGAGTGCAGTGAGTAGGCACTGGATCCTGTTCACTGCATTTAGGATCAAGTCCTGATCCCTCCAGTTCCTGAGCTGCAGGGACAGACATTCAGACATCCTCCAACCAGAGAGAGACTGATGGATGAAAGCCTTATTAGGTCTTTTCTGGGGGAAATGCATTCCAGTAATACTAAACCAGGATGATAACCTTGTATTAAGTACTGAGATCTTCCAGTGGTTTCATGAGGCATAAACTCATGAACTTTGTTTAACACCAGTTGAAGACATGGTTTTATATTGTATGTTGTTTTTAAAGTGACAGTGTAAGACCTGAAATAATTTATTGTTTTGTTCCAGGTTAGGTGTATAGGTAACAGTGTATGAGACCTGTAGGACATGAGACAGAAGTAGAAATTTCAATAAAGTGTTTTGTTTGTAATTTGTCAAGTCATGAGGACACAAAGCATCCAAAAGAGAAGCTAATCATGAAATCTCTGGAGATGGAAATGTCACAGCTTCTGAGCTTTGTTTCTGGAGCTGTTACAAGTCAGAGTACCCAATGTAAGTAAACCTTTGGAAACCTTTGTCTCTCCTGATCTTAAATGGCTAAGATCACAGCAACATTTCTTGCACAGTTTCCAGAATATCTTGCAAAAATCACTTCCCTTAATAATTATCATTTCTATAGTGAAACAATAATATTATTGATAACTAGTATTTTACTACTAGTAATACAGTTTCTCCATCTTTAAGAATAGTGGCTCATATCTGTTTCACAGGGAATCAGGAAAGCTAATAAATAATAGGGCTGGTTCTTCACTCTTGCCTGTACAAAATTTCTACTGAAATTCCTCAAGGTTTTGCAAAGAGACAAAATGTCCTGGTTTGCCTCAAACCAGAACACAGAGATGCAATGCTCCAGGCATGCATACAGCTTTAAGGATGTAAAATGCAAAAGATTCCTTCTAAGAGAATGCTCAGGATTTTGATAATGATCCAGGAAACAACACTGATACTTGTAGTTAGCCTTGTCACATATCTGAAGTCACCTGCATGCTCAGGATCAAACTCACTTAGTGCACTGCTAGATCTGAGATGGCTGTTAGGGCAGATTTTTAAAAGTTATTTTATTATTTGGAAAAAGGGGTAAACCCAAAATGCTCTTGATTTCACACAAAGGAAAGGAAGTGAGTAAGGAAGCAGAAGCAGATCTATTGGCACTGAGCATTCCGGGGGGGGGGAAGAAGGAGCAGGAGAATTACTTATCTGGATTTTTCCTTAAATGAATGGACAGGCTCCCACTAACTTCAGAGAGCCTTACACTGGACATTTGGGAGCATATGCTTCTGTGACATGCTGATTTCTTCATTTTTTCTTGAGATTAACATGCTCAGTATCTTGTTGGACCATTCCAGAATGCAGAGACTCCCACCACCTTCTGTGAGCACTCTGACCCTTGTAGGTTTGAAATTTGGAAGGTTAGGAAGCCCTAAGAATGCTTCTTAAGCAGACAATTAGAATGTTATTGTCTGTTTTATATACATATATGTATATAGTATCTCTATATTGTGTATAGAGAGATACAGGTATGTATCTCACAGTGTCCCCACTATAAAAGGAACAGCATAGACAGATATATCAGGTCTTTCTCTCATAGAGGCTGTGATTGAAATCCATAGAAGTAAGAGACAGGCAGGTAAAGAAGAGATGCAGGGTTTTTTGAGCAAGTATTCTGCCAACTCTAAATCATAGAGTTTGTGAGCAATTTCATTGCCTTTGTAAGGACTACTCAAAAGGAAGCTGTAAGTGTTTGCAACACCATCTCTCTCTTGTCTTTTTCTTGGGTAGTATTCAGAAAAAAATGAATATGATTTAAAAAAACCCCAACGACTCTTTTTTTTTTTTTTTTTTTTAAACCAAAAATTTTTACTCACCAGAGTAACAACCTACTCTGATTGGCTATTGACTACCATGGACTCTCTGTGAACTAAAGTTGTAGGAGTGGGGATGACTCAGTCTGTCCATATAAATAATTTTAATAAAGACAAGTTTTCTATATAGTTGCTTTCATTTTTTTAAAAAGTATGTTTAAAGTAATTACTTTCCCACTGGGGACTGATTTAGTACTTGTTTTGAAAACTTATTTACAGGCATGTGTGGAACAGACCTGGGGTGGGAAAAGGGCTGAAAAAGAAAGGAACCTTCCTGGGATGTAATATTGAAATACTGTGAGCATCTCTTCAGGGGAGGTATTGAGCTTCCTTAATTTCTACTGATCTCAGTGCACGTCAAAGGTGCTCAGCACCTTGAAGGATCAAATACTTTTATATAATTTATTGTGCCTCTGTTCTTTTCAGGCAGTTTTCCCTCTTTTCTTTCTCTCCTTTCTTGTTTCATATTATTTTTGATTCGTAAAAGGTACAGATTTTTGTGTAAGGGACACCCAGTATTGATTTTTTTTATTGTTCCTCATCACAATGAAACAGAACCTTTTTCTTGTGCTTCATGACTTATTTTACTGGTTAAATACCATTGAAGAATTGTTTTGTGCTCATTGACTGTTACGCATCAGAGACTGATCTGTCCTTGTATTAACTGATTGTATTACTATGTATCTTTGTATTCTTGCATATTCTGAGAGGACTATTACAAAGTGAAGCAAGCCTTTCCTTATCATGCCTGTTTTTAAAGCACTGACTCATTGTTTGATCTTGTAAATCTTATTTCATTTCAGTGTTCTGAGGTTTAGAGAGATTGTTTCTGATAAAAAGTCTTATTTCTCCCCTCCCCCCCCCCAATTTATTTTCTTAAACTTTTCATCTGTACTATAAAACATGAGGAAAATAGGCAAAGTACAGGTGGTGGCAAAATACAGTGCTTTCATAATGATTTCTTTCTGTAGGCATGCTGCTTCATTCCAATCTATAGGACTCCTATTAAAAGCAATTATTTGAAATCTGAACATTTTTAACATATCTGACATGAAAATCCTTCACTGTCAAAGGACATTGCTTTTCCTTTGCCTCATCACTAAAGGTTAAGAAAGAAATACAAGAAATAGTCAGCTGATCAAAACCAGCAACTGGTAATTGAACCAATATGTAAGTGCCAGGAAGAGAATCTATCAGAGCAATTAGGGTGGTTTTTGTTCATCAGTACACTTCCCTCTGCACAGGGAACCTGGCAAAAAAAAACCCCAGCAATGAAGAAAAAGTGAAATCTCTTCTCATTGTAAAAGCTCCGTGCCCTCATACCTGTGGAAGTGGATTGCACCGTTTTCCTCATCCATTCATAAGAGCTGTGCCTTTGGCTGTTGGGAGAGATGTGCTGTGCATTAATTGTTTCTACAGGAGGTAACCCTCCAGATCCAGCAGGATGGAGGGAGTTGTAATCAGCACAACTGTAGGAGACCTGTCCAGGAGACGAGCCATTGATCTGTGCAGCAGCAACCGTGCTGGAAGGTCCTGGGCCATAAGCGTTCCAGTCCTCCCTCTGTGGGCCGTAGTGAGATCCCCAGGTTCCCGCAGGCTGCCCATGGGTGTCCAGAGTTGGCACATGATGGTATCCCATGTAGTCTGAATAGGGTGGAGTAGACACAAAGTTTTGCACCGGCAGGTTGTTGCTGCTGCACCTTGCAGATCCTGGATACATGCTGGTTTCTTTGTCCAAAAGATAACTCACATACATGATGCTCACAGCCTGGCTTTGTCTTGCTGGGACATCCTGCTCCTCACAGTGTTTGTTTGATCTCTCTCCCCCTCCTCTTTCTTTCTCTCTCTTTTCTAGCCCTGACTGGCTGTATAAATGACTCACGCTAGCCCTGATGTCCCTTTACTACACATGATTAACAATGGTTTTACCAGGTGCTGGTGGTAACAGTTTACTAAGGTCCTGCCTGATGTCACAGATAACTGCCTGCCCCAAAATTACATTTGCATTCAAATGAAGGGCTGACCATGCAGGCAACCCCACCTTGCTGCTAGTTCTAGTGCTTCCTTTCTCACAGATCCTTTCTGTATTATCATCCTGGTTCCATACTTTTTGAATGTACTTTCAAATCTGGTCTTCAAGCAGAGTTGTGTACATGGTTAACCAATAACTGTTCACACAGTAGTAATAGTATTTTTCTTGAGCAATACATGTCAGAATCTAACTTCAGGCACTAAGTTATAGTTAGATAAAGCCTGGTATCTGCTTGTCCAGTTGTTCTTTTGTTAGAATGTGCTAGGTTAGTTTTTGAAACTGAAAACAAAGGATCAGTTCAGTCTTTAACTGCAGATCTTACGTAGTTTCTCATATGAGCACTCTCTTGACTTCAGCTCTTAGTCCACGTGGGAGAGCACTTAGAAACCACAGTGATCCAACTGATTTTAACATTACAAAGGATATACAAGAAGTCTCATAGTCATTTTGAGCATTTGTTCATACGAATAGTCTTGTTGATGTTAGCCAGCCTATTCATGAGCTGGCTGCTTGCCACAGTGATTGAAGTTTCTCTATTCTAACTTACAACGCTAACAGAAAGCAAATCTGTTATTGAGAGAATGCAAAATTTGTCACTTTCCCTATGCTTGTGTCTTTTTGTGATATTGAAATGAGTGGTAGTTTTCCCTGCAGGTTTTTCTCTTCTCATTGCTATGCTTGTTCACAATAAGTAACACCTTTTCATAGAGATATGGAAACTAATTTTAGCTTTTGAGATAAAAAAAGTTTCCTAACTTTCAGGAGCAATCTTATGTTTGTAAAAAACAAATTCCTATGAAATATCTATAAACAGGAACAAGGAGAGAAGGAAGTGTTTGTTTGTTTGTTTATTTTTAATGAGATAGGTACCTTAGCATTGGATCTTAACAAGAATTTACTGTTTTCATTCCTGTTGCTTTAAAGACGTGATACTTGTGCCTTCAGTAATGAACCGACTTGTTAAAAGGATTTTTTTTCTTAAAGAGGTGCAAAGTATAATGAGTTTTTTCTTTGTTCAGAGGTGTATTTCTTCTTTGAGAGTCTTTTGCACTTTAACATCATTTAAACTTACAGGTTCCTCCTTCTGGTTCTCAGCAGAAAAGAATCACTTTGCACACCTGACAACACTGTTGTTTCCGTTTGTGAGAGAACGATGTCCTCGGGCTGTATTCACAAGATGGGTTGTGGCTGTAGTTCTGGAAAAACATTTTTTGACTCCAGGGCTAGGAGAAGCACAAGTTGCCTTCTCTGCCTATTTGTTAAGATTTTCCTGCTGTGCAAGTAGGTAGAAATTATGCTCTTTTACTTCTTTTTGCTTGTGAGTTTTTGGAAGGTGATGTTTTGGCAGCATAATTGTTAGATGGTGTTTTAAAAATCATTAGGTGGGGGAAACTGGCAGAAACTGTTTCTTCTGCTTGTGTATGTGAGTTTATTCAGTTGCAATTGACACATCTGTGACAGCTGGCCAGTCGAAATGACTAAATGCAGCTGCTAGTAGAGACTCCTCAAACTCAGGGAGGTCAGTAATCAGTACATCATGTATCTGAACAGCTTAATTATCCTATATTAGGAAAATAGATAATATTTGTCTAATTTCAAGTTACTAATTAGGCACAGTCTGTGTCTACGGTTGTCAATGCAATGGGATTTAAATGTAGCATCATCTATATATATTTTTTTCTTTAACTAGAGTGTTTCACTCACTTTCTTTATCTTCTACAGCACTCTTGTTGCTTGGTAGCTCTCAATTTCAGACTGTACTTAGTTACAAAGAAAGATTTTTTTTGTAACTTGACTTCAGTTTCCTTTCTTCCTCGTCAAAACTGTTGAAGACTCATCCATTTAAGCATTTCTGCACCTCTCCTGAATGCAGGTGTACCAATAAATCATCCAGAGGAAGAAGCAGCATTTGCTCATTCACAGTAGCATTAGTCATAGCTCTCCAGCTGTCTGGAAAATGTTCTAATTACGTTCATTTGACAAAACTTTTCCTGCAGGCCCCAGCAACTAAGAGACCAACAGCACAAAACACTTCAGAAGGGCTGAGTCTCTCTGTATCCTTTGGATCTTGGTTTGTTCTCCTCCAGTGTTCAGGAATGCTGGACACACCACACTATAGTGACACATTTCTCTCCGTCCTCATGCAACATTGTTACATGAGCAACATTTTGATCCATTTTTTCGTAATGGTATAACTTGGTTCATGAAGCTACTGAAAGTAGCCAAATAGTGTTTATTCATGCTTATTAGGAAAAATCAATGACATCATAATACCTTTGATGCTTTCAACTAATATGTGTATGTATTGACATGGAAGGAGGCTGTTTTCCTTGTCCCATACTGCTGGAGGAAAGTACAGTATCTGGTTGTTAAATTGTCAATAGTTTACTCATCTGGCCACATGCTGTGACCACTAAGCAGGAAACTGCTTCCTTTGGATTCCCAAGTACCCTAACTTGGTCTGTAGTTTGTTTTTGGTTAGTCCAAGTTTTTCTTTAATTAATATAATTTAACCTATTAGTTGAACCACAGTCTTTGGACATAGGTGTTTTTTAACTGCTGAGGCTATGTGGGTAATCACATGCTGATATAGTTAATTTAAAACTAAATGTTTTCATAGGTTCTTAAACATAAAGTATAAAGGGATTTGGATTTTAGTTTTTTGTACTTTCTATCAATGGTATTATGGACAGATGTCATCTTGGGAAGATCAGCCTATACATCTCTCCAACCCTTTAAAAATATGCCATTCTTCAGTCAAAAATTTTTCTGGAAAAAAGTTCAGGAGATTCTCCAACCAGTTGTACATCTGTAAAGCATTTGTACACAGCACTATATATGTGTACAGTATTTGGAGCTACTTTCTTTGGTGAATAAAGATTAAAGTCTCTGAGAATGCACAAATACAGAGCATTCAGATGGGAAAAAAATTGTAGCTCACTTCACAAAGGCACTCAGGAGGTAGGGAATGGCAGAGCAGGTGCACAACATTTTTGTGTACATTTGTACTACATACAGAAAAGTACAGAATGTGGAAATAAATTGTATATTTCAAACCTCAAAGGAGTTTTGGCTCAGGATTTTAGCCCATTTCAAGGAAAATTGCCAATATGTTGAGAGTTCTGAACTCTTCATCTCCAACCTGGTGTAATTTAAAACTGTCACTTTAGTACTTATTTTGCTAATAATCCTACATGGAATATTCTGAGATTTCTCTTTGTTTTTCTTAATAAAACTCTCTGCAAATATTCTGGTTTAGTTCATTATGTTTTGACATAGAGGAATTATAGTTACAGAGAAGAGAGATGCTTCCAGAGCAAGAGCTTGAAGTAACAAAGCAGGAATCTGTCTCTTTTCTGAGTGTGTTTTCCTCATAATTGTGTCTTGAAGGATAACCAGTTTCACTGATGGAGGCCTAGTGTATTAGAAGGGACATTGCTTTGTCTTTGATGTTTATGTGCAAACGTTATAGAGCAGATAATGGGTCTAATTTACAAAGACTGAACAAAAAGCAATTAATTGCATCCAAACTCCTAATAGAAATGTTACTAAGCATATGCAACCTTTTGTTGTTCTTTTGTGAGTAGCAACATTAAGGCTAAGAAATCGATTAAGGTGGAATTAACTGCTTTGTAATATATTATTCTGCCTTTTTAATAGCATCTATTATGTGATGATAAATCCCAACCATTACCAATATGAAATGAGATTTCTCCAAGTTGATTTGTGAAGAAACCAAATAAAAAAACCTTACAGATGTACCAAATGCAGTGACAATTCTGTATGCTCATGTTCAGAAGCTTAAAGATTAATGGAAATGAGAAGCTGTCCTGAATTCTCAAGGGAGGAAAAAACTGTATGGATGAGTTTACTTGATGGACTCTGATATACATTTTTCCAGTTCTAAATTTGAATAGTTTCTATATTCTGAGGTTAGGAAGTAGCATCCACCATAGATACTGGTTGGGAAAACCTCTCTTAGGGTGGTTTTCTTAGCTGGTGTTCTCAGGTACTGCAGATGATGATGTGATGGCTGTGGTCAAAGACTAGGCAGGAACACCGGAATGCTGCATCCACTTCGATTATTCCTATTCTGCCCCATGAATGAGTCTCCCGCCTTCCCTTTGTCGGGTCAGAAAGCCACAGATTCGCCAAGATTGTGTCCTAAGCTTTCCATGCTGATTTCTCTCAGATTGCAACCACATCGCTGTTCTGGGATGGAAAGCTTGTCCTACACATCCGCTTTTCTTATCTACACATTCACAGGACTGTACTAGCTCATTTTGATTTTTCTGAGCTTTCATTTCCCCCCTCCCCCCAAGAGTGGCAGAACTCATTTTTAGATGCATTCTTCATCAGTCTTCCATTTCCCACACGGAGCCGTCCCTCCTGTGGAGCAATGGGGACAGCTAGTGGTCAGCCGCCTGAATGGCAAGGAGGTGTTTCAAATGCATTTTTTCAGTGGGATTGGGTCCTTGTTCAGATTTCAAAATTCTTGGTCTATTCTGTTGTATATGGAATAGGAGTGAACGGTATCTGTCACATGCCCGGGTGCAGGAAGAACAAAGCCAGTTAAGTGTCCTGACTTGGAACTGTTTGTGCTACAGGGATTTTTGCTCTGCTGTTTAGTTAACTGCAACATCACTCTTGAAACCTGAAGTAATACCATTATGGAATATGCCAGTTAAAGTTAACTTTAAAACTTTTACAAGTAATTTTCTGTTTAACAGAGTGATGAAGGTCTAAAATGTGCTATAATACAGAGTTGGGGTTCTGAGCTGCCACATCCAGCTCAGTCTGTGAGTGTACAGGGCTGATCTCTGTTCCACTGACACATTGCCCCTTGTGTAAGCTAACATGGCACCTGCTCAGAATGCTGGAATTTCACACCCGCCTCGAACTGGTAGAAATGTCTTATCAGGTGCTGATGGTGAAGAACAAAGGACTGGACAGTAGTATTTTACTCTTGTATTCTCTAAGGAGTAGCTGTGTTTCTAATGTATTTAATTTGTTCATCAGTATATATGCTCTTAAAGAAATGATATCAGCTTGCAGGATGGCACTGCTTAGCTCTCTGTTGTGGAGAACTGGAGAACTGACATATCTGAATAGATGTGAGGTTAGAATGAATTCTGTGATAGTTGATTCTCAGTGCTGCTCGTTTGTTGAGATTCCTTGGGCTAACCAGAAAATGTGTGTTCCACATTTATCTGTAAAATAGAAGTAACACTCATGACCTCATGTGATATTATAGAATTTAATAAATGCAACAAAAAGGATCCTGTATGAGGGAAGAAGAACCCGAGTTCTTTCTTTCATCACTTATGAAATGAATGAGCTAACAAATGTTCATGTCTGTCTAGCCTTTAGCTTGACTAAAGTAAATTACTGTCTCATAAGAACACTAGAAATGTTGCTAGTTTTAAAAAGAATATCTAGGTGTTTTTTTTCCTAGCTATCCTTGTCAGGATGCTCTGTGCTTTGGATTTTTAACACCTTGCAACACACTGGATCTCCTCAGGCTGGGTGAGTCATACCACTCACCCAAGGTAATAGAAAGTGGAGAAATCCTTGCAGCCTAACCTGATAATTCACTACCAGATGTAGGAAAAAACCAAAGAGATCTGCTCAGTCAGCTTTCCAGAACGAAGTCTAGACTGTCGCAAAGCCCATGCTCACTGCCTTTGTTGCAGCTCAGCTCAGCATTTGGCTGCCCACAGGAGCAGGAGGGAAAACTTGACCCATAGTAACTCACCTTGGTCAGTTCATACTTGACATACTGTGATGCAAAACAGAAGATTTTCAGTCTCTGCCAAAAACCTCACAAACTGGGAAACAAATGCTGGGTATGAACTGAGTGGCCAGCTGAGTTAAGCACATGTAAGCTGACATTCCAGTACCCTGCTTTCTGTGGGTTTGTGCCTATGTTTAACACACTTCTGCTGGTGGAAACTCACATGTTTCCAGCTCTGTGAAATCTAGAGGAAAACTGGTTTAGTTTTTCATATATGGCAAAACTAAATTTACTGTGATATCCTGTCTGGCGAAATGCTTCTATCTCAGATAATGGTTCTGAACACAGGTCTCTGGGTGCACGCTCTGTTCGTTGTACAGTAGATACTAAGAGGCAGTTAGGTGCTGACCACAGACTGGATATGGATTATTTAAATCTAATTCTTAGCTGGCATGAAGGATTTTTTGTTTGTTTGTTTGGGGGAGGGGGCAGTGGTGTTGCTGCTAAACCCAGCATGCTTTTTAATTTCTTTCTTTCCTTAGTAGGAAAAATTGATTGTCTCAGAATAGGTGACTGAGTGATCTGCAGCTGCATGTCATAGAGCTGTGTAGTCACTCAGGAATTAAAAATAGTCACAGAAATAGACCCGCATTAAGGCGATATTTGCCACTAGGTGGCACTTTCAATACATCGCCAAAGCCGAGATGGCTGATTCAGTACCCTTAGTATCTGCTATGCAAATTTGTAGTTAGTAATTGACCAAGCTAAAAAAAGATCAAGATAGTGCTGCCTGAAGCAAGCTTCTCGGCTCCTTTTAATACTAACATTGATTAAATCCCCACCCCCGATGTGGTGTAAAAGAGAATTAGCTCAGAAATTATCCCCTCTCCAAATCCCTGCTTCCAGCCTTCTCCACTGCTCCACCAGTACCTCTCCCCCCTCTCAACCCAACTAATCTTTTCTCTCCCTGGAAACATAATCGTGTTGTTTAAAAAAACCAACAAGTTTTATTTTAAGTTGCCAGAAGCCAAAATGAAGTACTGACTTATTTTCCCACTGCTCATAAACATGAATGGGTATCAAACATCATTGCTTTGCTTCATGATGCTTCCTAGCCAACTAATTAAGCTCCACTCCCATCACTATTCAAGACTCCTCAGAGTGGCACAAGAGGCTGGAGTATGCACAGATACAACGGCCAACAAGCAAGCACAGAAGTGACAGTGGAAGGAAAGGGTAAAACTTGGTGAAAAACGGGACTTGCGAAGGGAAAACAAATAGGAACCTGAGTAGTATTAGGTTTTGTTTTTAGTGGTCATCACATGTCAATTTGCTACCAATAAGCACAATCCTCACTGCTACTGTTCATTATCCTAAATTTTGAGTGTGCAGCTGTTTGGTGGGAGCAGAAATGATGAAGATACTGAACAACAACTGAGGAAATCTAGATTCGGTTTTCAGCTCACATCACAAAGCTCAGTTTTGCTGTTGGCACATTACTTAATCTGTTTAATTGGTGGCAGTACAATGAATCTTGAGTGGTTCAGTGGTACAATGATGAAATCCTGTTCTTCACCGTGAGTTATTAGCAGACAAGCTCAAGTCACTGGAAGAACTGAGCTGCATCTCTTCCAAAGGCTCTTAACGGTGCAAGTACATTCTCAGCAGCTGGGATATGTAAGTGGTTTTGAGCATTGACCTTGCACATGGTCTTCTAACTGAGTGGTTTGTAGAGTTTAAAATTATTCATTATACTCAAAAAGAGCCTTCAAGGTATTTATGTTGACTGTGCCCTTTTGAGGGCAGCTACTCCAAGTAGTAGGCTTGCAATTAGCATAGTTAAAAATTAATTATGAACCAGATGAGATTATTAAAAATAAATACTTTTGGTTCACTTGTTCTGATTAGCTGAATGTATTTCTGCAAATATAAACTCACGAGTTGGAAACATTCAAGTTTTGTGTTAGAAGAAAAACTTTCAATGTCACCCTGAAAGAAGCTGTGAAGTGTCTTATGTGGGAGGTTTGTAGCTGTGCAGCTGTTGCTTCAAGTGCGTAGCATCTGCAACACTGCAGCAAAGATGGGTTTCAAAATAGAAATGCGTGGGCACTGAGTCTGCTGATTTGGGCAGGTACCCTGCCCCTCTTTGCCCAGTGAGTGACCTTTTTGGTTGTAGCCTTATTGTGCTACAGATTCAGTAGCTGGGAGGCTGATACTCAGTAACTCAGATCTGTACCCCACAACTTGGGGGTTATGCCAGCAAACGGATCTCATGGCAAGTGTTTTCTAAGAGGGAAAATGCATAGATGCTCCTCTTTGCTTTTCTTCAAAAGGTGCTAAGAGGGAGGGGCTCTATTTTTTGTAGAGGGACAAATGGTGTGTGCAATTTAGTGCTGCAAGATATTCTTCAGAACAAAGAGCTTAGAAGGATTTGGATAAAGAGATGTTAATTACATGAGTCATAGGAAAAAGAAAAGAATCTCGGTCCTTGTGCTTCAAGGTACAAATTGTCAGGTGTAGTTTTCCAGAAGTGTCTAAAGTGTAGTTTACTGAAGTTTTCTCCAAAATATCTAAAATAAAAATGAGTTTAGATTCTGACTATTTGAAAGACAGTGAATAAATGTATCATTGCATTAGTTTTGCATAACAATCCTTGTTTCTACCAGTACAGCTGTATAATGGTATTTGATATATTTCATAGTGTCTTATACTCATGAAGATCAAAGTATTTTGCAGATATTTTCTATCTTTATACTTGTAGCAGCTGGATAAGTATTTTTACTCAAATCCAATCTGTTACACTGCCACTTCTATGGCTGCTAAACTGAGCATGAGATAGTTTGGGGGTAGGTGATTATCTGTGTAGATACTTCTATGAACTATTTATAAATCACTTGGCATAATTACATGGAGTAAAAGCATCTTGAGAATAGAGTCATGGCTAACAATGTCTATTTACATGTTTATTGGGATTAAACCCCTACATATACTTTTCCTGGATATGTAGTAATTTACATAGCTACTGCTAATGGAACATAGGATCATCTCACAGCCATTAACTAGGTTAGTCTTGTAATAGTACTTGTAGGTATAAAAATAATATTCATGTTCTATAGATTGAGAAATGAGGCAGAGAGAATTCATCACAGCCCAGTGTCTTGCCTGCTCTGCCATTCCTTCTCCTCCCTCATACTTGTTAAATTATCACTGAGCATGTGACCTGCTGTGTGTGGAGAGTTGCAGCAGCAGCTCAACTCTGCCTATGAAGTCAGTGGCAATGTCAGAACTAGGAGAGGAAAAAGAAGAGACATGTCAGAACTCTTCCACTGCATCCTGACTTCATTTTGCAGATAATCCTTTGAATAGACACGGGTTCTTATGTGTTCCTCTCAAAGTGTTTCACTCCAAGTTTACAATATTATAAGGGGGCTTTTATATACACTATAAAAAAGGTAACTATTTATATACTTGTAATGATTTCCGTACTATTTATTTCTCAAGTATTGCTCTGATTGTAACTTCCAAGTGTTTTTTCCTGCCATATATTTTTTTTTTGACTAGAACTACTTCTTTATTTCTCTTCAGGTACAGGAAGGAGCACTTGAGGTTCCAGGCTCAGTGTGTTCTTTCTTTTTTTTTTTTTCTCAAAGCCTTCCAACAGGATATCCCATTTTCAAAATAAATACAGCATCTTGTTTTTGGAAAACAGGAAGAGCAGGCCATGGAATGGATGGCAATAAAGATTGTTGCTGAGATTTCCAAACTTGGATCTCAAATTTTAGCAGAAGGTGAACAGAAAAAAACCCAACATGAACCTTCCTTTTTGAAAGGTTTTTAAGGAAAAGAAATCCTAGCAGGAAATGTTAGATGGAATCTATTTTCAAACTTTTGCCTAAGGATGCATTTTATTCACAAATAATGCCACTTTATCTAGAGCTTGTCTATGTGACAATTCTTTTGCAAACTACATATAGATATTAAGTCTGCTGGTCAGTGCATGAATACGAACTAAAAAAAAAATAATTACATTACACAGCAAGCAGCCAATACATCTTATTCCTATGTTTCTGCTGTGTGTGGGTTGTTGCTTTTTTGTTCCTTTCTTTTTTCTTCTCCTGCTGCAGTCATGGTGCAAAAATGTACTGAGCCATCTGCTAGAATACAGTTTTGCTCTGTAAATCAACAGGGAAAAATAGCAGCCTCTTCCTCAGAAAAGCTATTCCTTAAACCTGCCGAAAGTGGGTTTATCACATTTTAGTGACAAACCTTTCCTCTTTATAATTCCTTTTAGATTCATAGAGCCTGAGAAACACCCCTTGACTGATCTGTCTTCTTTACAAATTAAATTATTAACCGCCCTGTTAACACAGGCAAGTTTTGTCTTCAGTCATACCTGGGAGGAACCCTGGCAAGATTGCAACATATCAGGGTGCCTCCATTTGAGTTATCATTTGTAATCCCAAAGCTCATTTTATAAACAAAGGTCGCATGTAACTTTTTTGAAATGTACTACAGCAGGGATTTTCTCCTATTTCGTCCAAATATTTTAATTTCATAAAATATGGGCTTAGATGGTACATTTGCTGTCTGGTCCACTAATAATCCCCCCCCAGGTTCTGGTACAGAAATATCTCTGTAAGCCTGTGCCTGTGATTACTCTTGTTTGTTTGTTTGTTTTTTGTTACATACAGTTTTAAAATTAGGTGTCAGTTTTGCTTGCTGGACAGAAAACAACACAAGTCCAGTCTGGTGAGGTCTTCTTTGCTCTAGAAATTGCTGGGAAGGAAACAGTACAGATGCTTAGATAGGTTTAGAGTAGTCCTGAGAAAGACTAAGCAACTGCTTAGTGTCTGCTTCTGGATCAGTGTAATGAATTCTGCTACTTATATTACTAATATTGCTATTGTAAACATAAAAAAGAGCTGCATCTCTCTCTTTTTTTGTAGCTGCTAACTGATTTATGAGCACATTAACAACTGGAGATGTAATTTGGTTTCAAGGCATGTCACAGTGATATTCCAGATCCACAGAATGCATCTGATTTTGCCTAATGAATAAGCAACAACAAAAACTGCTCCAGCTGGTGATCAACACTTCTTTTTCAGCAAATGATCCTGTTGCTATGAGACAACAGGGAATCTCAGCTGGCTGCAGTGGCGTGGTTTGATCCAAACCCAAGACAGAAGGTTTTTTCTTGCCAGATGATGCACTCTTAGTGAGTTTGAGTTATTTACAGCACCTACAGAAGACTCGTGAATATAATATTTCTTCTATTGCGAAGTCAACAGAAATAGAAGGAACCAGAATTATTTATGATGTAGATGTACAAAGAATAATGGCAAATTAAGAACTGCCTTTCAGATGATATTACAGATGGGAGAGGATCCCTGAGGGTTTGCATATCCTGCATGCCTCATGGATCAGGGAAGAGAGACTTACACACAAAGACCTGCAGGTCTGTAAAAAGATCTAGTAAAACATCAAAGATAGAGGCTTTTATTTATAGAGTAGAGTATAAAATGTCAATACAAAATAGGAGGAGATAAAGGGGATGCTCTCTTTGCCTCCATTTTAGGCATTAGGCCTGAGAACACTACAAGACGCCTAGGAGTCTTTGGGCCCAGTGTACTCTTTCAATTTCTGGCTAACACTAAACACTTTAAAGATAAGTAGAAAACCAGCATATATATCAAGCCACAATGTCTTTAACTGAGGAGGATGAGAAGTCTGCCACTCTTCACAGCAAGTCAACTTTTATTACCTTCAAGTGTTCCTTATCAATTTGGCTTTATTCCCATTTTTCAAACAGTAGAAATTTAGGCACAGAAAAGCTAATTGCCTCTTTCAGACTGTAGGAGCTACAATCTTGCAATCAGTATCCTCAGGATTTCATTGCCTGGTTACACAGCTGGGAACAGTGCTAGTCCTAGCTGGACTTTCTTGGAAAGGAAAGTATTAAGATGTTGCTGTTCCTTCCTCTCTCGTTTCCCCCACATGGACAGTATGTGTCTTAGCTGGTGGGAACTGCTATTTTATCAAAAGGTAGACATCTATCTTTAAGCCAGTGTTATTCCAAAACCATCATTGTCTTTCTAATTGCAGAATGTTAAGGAATGCTGTACAAACCGTGTTGTGACCAGTATCCCTTGCTCCTGGCCCCTGCACTGAGCTCAGAAAAATAATAGTTAATCTGTGTTATTATAATAATCTTCTGTTCCAATGGCTTGTTAGTTTGGGACATGCAAAAAAGGCTGACACTGATAGCCTACCATCTGAATCTCTGCAGGAATTTCTTGGTAGTAACATGTCTTACTCTGCACTAATGGTGTACAGAAATGCTTAGTAACACCCTGACACAGGCAGGCAGCAGAAGACACAGCTTTTAATATTTTATCCAGTGCTCTTGTGTAACTGGAACTTTTACATTTGTGGTTTATGGCTTTGGAGTTATAAATTGTATGGCTTAAGCTTGCTCCAGATTGCTGAGAAATGTTTGTAGCCTTTGTTGAATGGAATAGAGGTTCTACTAAACATTTATTATGTAATTAGGGAGGTAATTGGCTGTAGCGATTCAAGTGATGTGTCTCAACTGTACCTTTGTGTTTGTCTCCCTCAGCCTCTTCACAGAGGAACCAGCTTCTCTCACAGTGCTTAGCTGGTATACAGTGGGAGGTTACCAAGTTTGCAGTTGCAGCTCAAACAGTTGGCAGTTTCAAGTAGGGTCCCCAGTAATTAAGAGGGATTTTTATAGTATTTGACTGATAAAAGTGCAATTCAAAGAAGGGACAAATTTGGGAATCCCTGACTTCAATGTTTTTTTGCCTTTGGTGTAGCTGTCATAGGCATTTCTTCTTTGTATCTTAGAGTGCTGTTCACTGCACAGGCAGATGATAACTTACACTCCTTTTGCCAAAAAGCTTGCAGTCTAATAGACAGTGGAGCCAAAAAGTGGGAGGGGAAAAAAAAAAAAAAAGGGAGAGAACATTATTTACTGAGTATCACTTACCAGGAGAACAGTAGAACTAGAACAGAAGTACCACCTAAGAGCTGTGTGGGAAGGACACCTCCAGCTTGAAGGTATACTGGAAATGTGCCAGCCAAGGGCAGAACTCAGGCCTCCAAAGCTTTGAAATTAAATACCTTTATATCTCTGAAGAAAAGGAAAAACAATCATTTGTTTAAGGGTAAGGATACTCAGCCTTTTCAACATAAAATCAAATATAACCAGCCTCCCTTTGGAGTAAGGACTGCTGAGGTTCTGACCTCTTGTGGTCAGTTACGACACTGTGGTATTTTTTTTTTCTGCTGTGAGTGGAGCTTGTTATCTTATTGAATTTTGAAGTTCTGGCCTAAATTCAAGAGTAGATAACAGGCTTTTTATTTACCTGAATTCAATCTCAGGAGGAAAAGTTATTCCTAAATAGTTATTGAGCACTGTTAGCTGTTTTTTTGTGGCTTCCTTCCTCTGTTGCCTACCTGTGCCATTAACCTTGTGAAATACTGGTACCTCTCCAATTAACGCTTATGCCGAACCTTCCTTTGGATTAAAGGGATTTGTGTCCACCAGGACAGCACATAATAGCCCTACTGAGTCCTCCAAGTTGGCATGTGATGAGGTGGATATTTATCTACATGAGGAATATGATGTTTATTCCCAGGTAAGAGGGGAGCATAGTTACAGTCATCTTCATTTCTAGAAGAATAGATATAGCCATGAAATATTTGCAGTTTCTAGAAAAACAAATTCTGGTCTCAATATAAGGAATCTTCTATTTGCACAATCTTCTGCACTGTCTGGTGTGTTTTTCATGTGTCTGAAGTTGGTAAATGTGAATGTGCACTGATCCCAAAATACTGTAATCAGGAGGAATCACTGAATCTGAAGAGAGTCTTTAGGCTGATGTTTACCTATGTCAGGTGAAGGGAAACCAAACTGTAGGAAGGAGACTGTACCTGAACACTGATTTCAAGTACCAAGGAAATTTATGTAGAAATTTTATTCACACACAAATTAAACTGTGGATATGTATTTTTAATTTTACATTTTTTGAAAAACATTATTGTTTAGATAATCTGTAACAAGGAAACAATGATTAAGTGAATTCCACTATTTATTTTGATGAATGTCATCCTTTTCTCTAGAGCAAGATTCTTTCTTCTTGCATACTGAAACACCTTCCCACTTGGCATCTGTTAGTCTTAACACCAGTACTGTTGATATAAAAAAGAACATATAAATAATCCTAAGATTAAAAAACCCCTCAATCTTCAGACTCAAAATAGTTCAAAAGTAATGTTTTAAAATTTTTAATAAATATTTGATTAAATTGTTATAAAGTAATGAAGAGCAGTAATGAAAAAAAAAAATATGCAAAATTGTCCCTATCAATTCTGACTCTTCAGCGCAAAAAGAAAAGTTGTGAAGTAGATGCTTCATGTTTGTTACCTTATGGCATCATTACCCACCAAAGATCTGATGTCATTCCCCAAAACCATCTCCTCTTGTGCATCTCCTCTCAGGAAGCCTGCAAGTCTCTGTAGGGAGAGCAGCAAGAACCAGTGTAGTATCTACTCAGCTTCCAGACATGCTTGGTCCGTTCAGCACAGAGATCTGTTCAGCTGAATTGGTGGAGTCAGAGATAAAGAGGATCAGGAAACAAGACCTGCAGGGGTTTTTTTCCATTTAGGCAAGTGTTTTCTTAGGAGGCAGTGCTGTTTTTCCTTGCATTGCTCATAGGACTTGTTTCCCATGGAAAACAGCCTCAGGATTTGTCTGCTCACAGAGCTGGACAATGAGATACATCTTGTGTGAACTCAAGAAGGAGGCCCTTGCACAGGTATTTGGGAGGAACAACAGAGGCAAACACTGTACCTAGTCTTGAATTAAAGCTTGATTAACTTGTTAACAGGATTATATCCAGGGGACTGCACACAGTGAACCAATGATGTCCTTTTCAATCCTGTGTCCCCAACTCATGGAGCATGTGTCACCAGTAATTGCCAAGTGCTTAGAGAGCACACAAAAATGCTTGTAAAAATAAACTTGTGATGGCACCGAGATTACATAATGACAATGTCCATGTCAAGGGCTGTAAAGACCTGTGTCACTCATGGCTCTGCTTCTTCAAAGTCAGATGTCATAGCAGTATAGCAGCACTTAGAGAGGCTCTGGGAGAGAGGAAACAGGAATTGCTAAGAGCATTGTGCCTGAAGAAATCACAGTTTGTATCTTTACACAGTTTGACAAGGCCCAGCCTCCCTTTTCTGGGGGGGTTTCCCCAGTGAGTTGCCTTTCTTCTCCCTTGTGCAGTATTGAAAGTGAGGACCCAGCTTCCCACAGCCATTTGCCATGTTCACAAGGTATTTAATTACGAGTTTAGGAAATATTTTGAGAGGAGTGAATGGAGAAATTCTGGCTGAGTTGCAGCTACTTTCTGGCAGTGGAGCTGACCCAACGTGGCAGCAAAGCTACTGGAAGGCTCTGAGAAGAAATCTGAGAAGGCTCTTGAGGAACATCACAGTGGGTGTGTGTCAGATTGATATCTTCAGCCTGCAGGAAATGTGCTGATTTCACATCATACACAGAAGAACACCTCAGAATTTTTCATACCTGCTTTGTTCCCCACTACCACGATGGTGCATGGGACCATTGCAGTTGGGAACACATGAAAGCCTCTTTTGGTGCAACTGTGACTTGCAGTAGATGCTGCCTTCCAGATATACCAGGTATAGCTCCAGGATACAGATGTATAAGCTACAAACTCAGTGCTCATCTGTCCCAATAGACTTCTTGATGGAAACTTGTTTCAGACAGTGATATTTAATTAGATACCTGTGAAAGGAAATAAAGGCATTAAGGAAACAAAGGTAAAGTCCTCCAACAGGGACTGGGTCTCACTGAGTCCATACACTTCACAGAGCTACAGAAGTGACAGAAGCTTTCCAGGACTGGCATAGTGTATTGCCTCATACTTTCAAAGCAATGTGCAAATGCTAAAACTGTTAAAAGACCACTTGACTCACAGCTCCTCCTCCACTTGACATTTAAATTTCAATATCAAGATAAGGAGAAGCAAATCAGAATACCTGTATTTAAAATCAGGTGACACTTTACTTGATTTCACTTACAGATGGCAGAGTAACTGATCAGCTGAGAAATCTGACCATCAACTTCTGTTTTCAACAAAGTTATGTAGAAGTACCTTCATTAAGCACTTACCTACATTCATAGTGGATCCATGTGACATTACTATGGATGATGAATGTTGACTGAGGTCTGTGACAGGAGAAAGGCTTTATATTTGTGAGGAATTCCAATAGCTGTGTGGAAGAAACTTCTTTATTACTTCCTTATTAAAAAAAACCAACCAAACAAAAAAACCAACCAAAACCACCAACAAAAAAATCCCAACAAAACCAACAAAAACCTCAAACACAAACCAAATTAACTCTAAGAACATGAAAACACATCAGTACATTCTGAGTTAATGTTCTCTATTTTAGCTAGATATTAAGGAACAGGGAGAAAATAAGTTACTGAGTTTCAAAATGACACAATTTTGCAGTATTCAGGTTGCAGCTTCCTTCAGTTTGTTGACACATACTGTGCAGAGAGACAGCAAAGTAAAATGCTAGGACAGTGACATGAGACAGATGGGCAGCCTGAGATAAGCATCCAGCAGGTATCACTGTCTCACTAGTGGTTTGGTGTGAGACCCTATCAATAAACAGTGCAGTAATTAAATTACAGTGATGACTTCTGATATTTTTACTAGGTTTTTGGTTAATTGTTCATCCTGCATAAGCATGTCAGCTGACAGTTACAGGGTAGACTCCTGTTTTGTTCCCCTTTACCCTGATCATCCAATCCATCTTCCCAGCATCATTTTGTATCACATAATCTTTCTTTTATGCCTTTCTCTGCAGAACTCCAGAGTTAAATTCATTCTAATGACTTCTGCTTCCATGTAGTTTTCCAGATCTAAGCCATCTTAGCCAAAAAAGCCTTTACACTTCTTCCAATCTGCAGCTATGCTGCTGCAGCAACAAGAGCACAGTTGACTTGAGACACAGCATTCCTCTCAGGAAAGCTCTTTTTCATACTCCTTGTTCCATAGTTTTTCTTGACCATTCAAAAAATAGAGCAGCTCAGGAAGCATCTGCTTGCTTCTGTCTTCTGTTTGGCTGCCATACAGGAGGAACCCCAGCAACTGACAGTGCAGAAGTTGATACATTCAAGGCCTTTGTAAAACCATCTATTTCCTTTCTGCTTTTCAAACTCTCGGTGTGGTAATTCCAATTACTAAATTGTTTGAGCATTACAGAGTTCAGAACTCATTCACAGCTTGCACCATGCTTAAACACACAAGTCTGAGGAGGTCACCCTAAAAACAACCACTGCTCTGAAAGACAAAACTAACATCTGAGACAAAAATGTGTTTTATTTCAGCACATTCAGTAAGTTTTTAAAGCAAACCCAGAATAACATCTCTATTTTCACCTAAAAAGCATCAACACTGAAGAACTCATGCTGCATGTAACATCAGGTACATCTTCATTACAGGACTGAAATACTCAACTTGCATCTGGAGAAGCTTTTCTTATGGTGATTGACGGGTGGTATTTTTCAGTCAAGCCTTTACCTGAGCTGAGTGCACCTGGCAGACAGACAGAATCATTGTATGAGAAACAGCTCATCTATTGAAGGAAGTACAGGGCAGAAATCTTGCTAGATCCATCTGTGCAACACAACAAAAGCTGTGAGATATTTTATTTTCCAGTGTTTCCTTATTCCCAGTAAGATGGGTTGCTTAATCTTATTTTGAACTAGGCCTAGTCAAATGCTGACCCTGACTGCAAGAAATATTTTTCTCTATCAGCTTTTGAGCATTTTAAAGCTAATTTTAGTCACTAAGTTATGTATTGCATATGTCATTGCATATGTATTGCATTGTCATGTATGCATGATGATATATGCATAATGTTTCTGAAGAAACATTTCTTAAGGCTGACAATAGTAACTGCCAGATATGTTGTAGGTGGAGTTGTCTGGAGTCTTTGCCATCCTTTCCAGAGAAAATAGCTTATGTACTTCTGCAAACTAAGAACTTCATTAATGACCTTCACTTAGGATCTACAGGAATACAACAGAGAACAGAATTTCCAAAGTGCAAAATCCTAATCCATTGGCCCAGCTAGCAGATCACTTTAGCAGAACAGGGTTTGCAGAAGTCTAGAACACTGTTTACTCCTCTCAGCAGAAGAGTAAACAAAAGCACTGGGCAGAACACTGGAGCGTTTTAGAGATGAGTGGAATGAATATTGCCATGACTTTTCTTTTTTACCTGCTTCCTGAGGGCATCTGAATAAATCCTGTTAAATTATTGACATTTCTTTTCTCTTCCATCCTTAAATTTCATCTAGTAACTTTGCCACAGCCAAATTTGTGGCCACTGATCTAACACCTCCTTGTCTGCCCCCACTTTCCTTTTAATCACTATAGAACGTGATACATTTTTTAACCACATTAAAAAACCACACCTTTCCTATAGAGCAATTTACAGCCTGGATAGTGTTTAATTACCAGTATATTCATTTAAGAATGATTTTTCTTTTGCTTTGACAGTTCTCCCCTATTGTTTCAAAGAGGAGGGCAAGGGCTGGCTTGGAATTGTCAAATAAGTGGTGATTTCTGATTGGTGACAAATAGTCTCCTTCAAAATCAGTTCAGTTTTTTTATTCGTGGTCAGCTTTGCAACATGAGGCACAAACAAAGCACCCCAAAGATCTTCTCATAGCCCAGCATGACTCAATGCATTGCTAAAGACTACTACATCAGAGCCTCAAGATAACCCAGGGAAAACAAATTGTATCTGAGAAGCAAGTTCATTTCAGAAGCTGATAGCGTCCAGGAGCATTCCAAAATTGGTTAGTTTGCCTCTGGGAAGGCTTGAGTACCAGTAGCAAGGGAGCAATTCAGTGACAGCAACAGCTTGTTTCTCAAAGATTTAAACTCTGTTGTTGTGGTGCTTGCAGGGATAAGGAAATAACTTCTCCTGATCACTTTGAATAAATGTTTCATGAGCACATACATAGCTAATGCAAAAGGAATTCCAGTGTGTTATCCAGAAACAATTCACTCTTACTGAGTCTGAAATAGTAAGCAAAAAGGCAACAAAGCCACTCTGTAGTTAAAAATACAGCAAGCAACGATGTGCCCCTTTGTACAGAAGATACTACATGTGGTTGTACTGGCCCAGCACAAACATCTAGATATTAATTTTTCGCACCATCATCTGACATTGGCAAATCAAAGTTACCTTTGAAAAGTACATTAATATTAGACTTCTGATTTATTCTCTCCTAGTCACATTCTTCAGCCTCAGATAAACAAATCCATCACCAATCAGGCCTCTTTCTCTTCAAGATTCAAAATACCAGCCTGCTTAGGCCAGCAATACAGACGGAAGAAAACAAATACACTGATAATCTGGTAGTATATGAAGGTGGGGCCTTGTGAGAAGGTGTTTAGGACTTAAACCTAGTGATGGTATAAGCCAGTGAAATGACCACTGTTGCTTGCTGTCTCCAAGAAGGAATGTGATCTGAATGTGATCTCTGGCACTGCATCTTCTAATGGGACCTGAAGCATATTCATTGGAGAAGAGGACCTTTTTGATTCTTGTTGAGTTTTGCCTTATATGGCAGCATTTATTTAATTTTTAAACTATCCAGTAGGGCTGGGACCCCTCTGCACTTACAAAGGACAGTCACTGCTCTGAAGGGCTGATAAACAAAAGAATACGGGGACAGAAGGGGAGACAAAATTAACAGTACAGCTAAGTGATGCTAGTTAAGTCTATGATAGTCAGTATTCTGGGATTATAGGTAGAAACGGATACCCCAAATTTCAGGTTTTCTCCCATTCTTTCTTTGTGGACATAACCAAGAGGAGAACAGTACCTGTACCCACTATATAATAACTGCTTTTCTACCTTGTTTAATCTGAAGTAAAAATGATCTACAGAAAGAACTGTTAGGTTGTTAAATCTGTCAAGTCACTTGAAATGTACATCTTTTTAACTGGGGAAGTAGTTCAGATCACTAAGGGGAGAAATAATAAAAAACCTCCAGATAAAGCAACTTCTCTCAGGAACACATTTATCTTGAAAGAGGGAAGCTGTAGAATTGGATGAATTATATCATTCACAAAGACCTTGTGGAACTCGGTGCCTGGAAACATTCAGGAATTAGGTGAGTGACCCATTTTGATTTCACCAGAAGTAGCTGCCTAGTCAGTCACCTTTGTACAGAACTTGTCTTGATTAACAGGCATCACAATGGGAGCAGCTGGAACTGCTGCTGAACTTCTTATTGCATACTAGTAGAACTGCTTCTTCAGTGGCAGCATTTGCATTTAAATGAAGAAGTCAGACACGTCAGTGCAGCAGTGGTTCCAAGGTACAAAGGCAGCATTAATCACTGAAGAGAGAAAACAGCAGTGCCTGTCCAGCTCTCCAGCCACCTCTGGAATATTCACCTTTAAGAGAAAGGCCATCCTCTTACTTGAACTAATCCACAGATCCTCAAAATACAATCCAGTTCCTACACAATGACCTTGCCTTCCTACTCAAGCAACAAGATTTTAAGCTCCCCTTCTTAATATTGTTGTTAAATGACAGGAGGCCCGTTTCAGACAGAAAATATTTAACATCTCAAAGGTTTCATGAAACTAATCTGTTCTGAGGCACAGAGAGTTAAGAACAAGCAATCACAGTACTTTCACCAAAGGGCATTGATGCAGACTAAGGTGTTTTGATGTAAGGTTATTCCTTCTGCTTTGTTGAAAGAATATAATTATTCTAACACCAGTTACAAACTCTAGAGGAATAAGAACAACAAAACCCCTTAAAAATATTTTTACTCAGTAAAGTTACTCAGTACTGAAAGATACAATGAACCATCTTATTTTTCCATTTTTTACTAGCTGATGATTATAAACTGAATTCTCACAGCCAAGTTGGAGCTTTTCCATGAAATCCCAAGGTACATAAAAATGCCCTGTGGAATGGTTTGTATGCATTTGTAAATTAATTCCTGCTCTTTAAGCAAAAGAGATCAGAATCAGTGTTTTCAGAGCCTGTATAGCAAAGTTCACAACAATCCTTGTTTATCTTAACTGTTTGGAGTAAGATTGTATCAATTCCTGGGAGAGTACAGCATGAACGAGTGACAAATGTGATGTGCCCATTAGGAAATGAATTGCAACATGGCCAGAAGATGAAATTTTCCCAGTAAGGCAACTAAAAAAATGATCCGGATTATTTTTTTAAAAATTGATAGGCAAGTACTGATAGGTGATCAAGTAATTGATCAGTGACCATTTAAGCTGTATGGTATATACCAAGAATTTCCAAGTTTAGTATCCGACATGTAAGATCTGCAGAAGCACTAGTGTCTTCTGGTCTGTTTATTCATGATCACCAGGTGGAGATCCCTTGACTTGGAACTGCCAGAGGAGGGTCAGCATCAAAGCCCTGCAGCGCTGGTGTCACACAGGCTATACTGCCTTTGCATATATTTAAACCCTTTGACTTCTCCCTTTAGGACAGGTGATGTGTAATATAATTAGAGATAAACTTAGAGATAAAAGGCTAACCAGTGATTTATTTAACAGTCTAGATAGTAAAAAGAACCCAACTGGTTGGGGTTTTTTTACATCTAAGATCTGAACTCAGCTGTAACTCCACATCACACTAATAGAGAAGTTACTCTAAGATGATCATGGCAGCTTTTCTAAGTAGATTAGGGAGAAACTTGACAAGCATCCTCTAGTTTGTGCTCAAGAAAGCTAAATGACAAAGCCAGAAATACTTCCACCTAGACAGTTTAAAGTATTTTTGAACAGTAATGGGAAGGGGAGCAAAGGAAAGAGAGCTGAGATGACCCCCATCCATTTCCCATGACTTCAGATATGTGCCCTTATCACTAAGCCCATGTTCTCCAACAGCTTTCAAGACTCTTTTTCTAATGGCTTCATGTAAACCTTATCTTTGAAGAGCATCAAATCTGGGATCTAGACTTGAAGCAGAGGCAATGCACTTGATACTGCAATAGCACCTGCCAGCTGGATGCTGCAGGTGTGTGCAATAGAAGGCTTGGATGGAAATGACAGGGCTCAGCTCTACACCAAACCCAAACTGTGCTCAGTCAGCAGGCAGGCATGTCTGAAGGCACACAGGCTAAAAACTAGGGTGTTCAAACCTAGACCCAGAGGAAATCAGTATCAGCTTTCAGGTATTCAATGGGGCTTTGTGTAATTAACTGTTTCAGAAAGGAATGGAAAAAACCTGGTTGTTTGCAGAAGTAATTTAACACATCTTAGACTGCACTGGCTTCTCCTAGAGATTAAAAGAAACATCTGCAGCTTCAGTAAAGGCTGACTCCAGCAGATAGCTTTAACACTCCAAGTCAGGAATGGATGAGGCTACAATACCCATTGTCCTCTCTAGAGGGAGGAAGTTCATTTCCAGCCTCTGCACCCCATTATAGCTCAAAATTCCAGATGATCTGTACTTACCTCAGTCAACCTCAGTTTCTCTGCTTTGCTCCAAGTCTATTTTAAACAATCTTTGAGGAATCTTTCAAGAAATCATTGAGGAAAAATTTCCTGTGGCTTCCCACAGAGATTAGACCTTCCATTAGAACAACTCTACCTGTTGCATGGTTGGATTCCCCACAACTTCAAAATCATGTAAGTTCTTACAAGACCACAAAATACAAAAAGCATCACACATACTGCCAATGCAGGTCTTGTCCAAACTGGATGACTGGAGAAAATGCTAGAATAATAGCTAAAAGCAAGCAGCAGCTGTTGTATAAAGAGAGGCAATGATTATTAGCCACATTCCTCAGTCCATTTTAGTTTAATTACATTTAATTCCACTGACTAACATTTTAATGAAGTAATGTAGTGACTTCTTTATGTTTTTTTCAGAAACCATAGAACAGTCCTTGTCAAGTCTTGGGCTTCAAAGTCCTGGAGAGGGTAGTTTAGATTCTTAAATAAAGAAGCCTTGCACTTTAACTCAGCCAGTTCAGTAGGTGTTAAGACACAATCATCATTTCTTTGACTATGCTTGTATTAAACTCTATTAGTCAGCTGAAATTAAGAGTGCATTTTTAAATCCCATCCCAGAACATGAAAAAAAAATATACATCAGTTAACTTCAATACAGAAGGCAATGTAAAAAACCAAACAAAACAAAAAATCCAACAAACTTAAGTTCCCTGTGAGTTCAGGGCCTCAAATGTGGTAAATTTGTCATTTCAGGTGTATTTTTTCCTTCATCCCATTTTGGACCTCACAGTTTGCCGTGGTGATGCAGCTTCAACAGCTGTCTCATCAACTTCTCATTTCTCTTTGACAATGCAGATTTCTTTTATTTTTACCTAATGTTTTAAGACTAACTGGTAAAAAATATTTCCTCACTTGTTACATATTGAGGTAGGTCCCAGATTACAGTGACCCAGTTTTTCATAAAATATAATCTTTTCCTTCCTTCTTCTTTTCTTTCTTCTTTTCTTTCTTTCTTTCTTTCTTTCTTTCTTTCTTTCTTTCTTTCTTTCTTTCTTTCTTTCTTTCTTTCTTTCTTTCTTTCTTTCTTTCTTTCTTTCTTTCTTTCTTTCTTTCTTTCTTTCTTTCTTTCTTTCTTTCTTTCTTTCTTTCTTTCTTTCTTTCTTTCTTTCTTTCTTTCTTTCTTTCTTTCTTTCTTTCTTTCTTCCTTCCTTCCTTCCTTCCTTCCTTCCTTCCTTCCTTCCTTCCTTCCTTCCTTCCTTCCTTCCTTCCTTCCTTCCTTCCTTCCTTCCTTCCTTCTTTCCTTCCTTCCTTTCCTTCCTTCCTTTCCTTCCTTCCTTTCCTTCCTTTCCTTCCTTCCTTTCCTTCCTTTCCTTCCTTCCTTTCCTTCCTTTCCTTCCTTCCTTTCCTTCCTTTCCTTCCTTCCTTTCCTTCCTTTCCTTCCTTCCTTTCCTTCCTTTCTTTCCTTTCTTTCCTTTCTTTCTTTTTCTCTTTAATTTTATTTTTGCCTTTGCCATGTAGATATAGCTGAATACTAGTGCTGGATAGATCAGCACTAGTAAGGGAAGTAGATGGATAAGCTGTTGGGCTTCCTGCCTTTCTCCAATTTCTCAACTTTTTTTCTTTGCTCATTTAAAACATTTCTGTCGCTCAAGAAAGGCTATCATCTATCAGCTCTCTCTTTTGAACTGCCAGACACTAATCTCAAGTCTGGATCACAGTGACTCATGAAGAGAGACAAAATTATCACCTTTGAATCACTTGACTGAGCAGTGACCTAGTGGGATAGAAATATGACTTGATAAAGTCAGGGTGCTGAAGGACTAGTTGTTAAGAAGACTACAGGGACTGATGTAATAAGTTAAATTAAACATGCAAATCCAGCCCCAGCATTCAGACAGCAGCCATTCTGGTGGGTAGGGGACATTCCTGTGGGTTTGCTCAGGCTGGGGAAACCACCTGGCAGCCTATTATAAAAAATGTTGCTGTGCTTTTTATTTTGCTTTAGGTGTTTTTGGGTTTGTTTTTTCTTTGCTCACGTGGTGCTGCCATAAACTACCAGTTTGCAGTACCCTGCCTGCCATTGAAAATAGTGAAGTGAGTCTTGTACCTAAAGATCCATGTTCTGAAGTCTTCCTTCTCTTGTCCTCAAGAGAGAGCTCTGCCAGGGATGCAGAGATACTTTCACTTCACGAATTCCACCATTAGATGTCTCTGACCGATCATCATTACCCCAGTCCCTCCTAGTGCAGGCAGCGCTGCGTCATTCCTGCCTTCAGTGGTGCTGGCAGCTCTGGAGAGCTTCTGGGAGGTTAGGTGAGGCTTCGGAGAAGAGACCAAGGCAAAGAGAATTCCTGATTTCCCTCCCCGCTGTGCAGGTGGGAAGCAAAGGGGGAGTTGAGGAAAGCAGGAAACTTGTTTGTCAGTCCCAAATGGCACCAGAATATTATCCTGGTAACCAGAGCATTTGGTCCTCTGTTTAACAGATGCTTCTTTGCTGAATGTTGATACATGTTTGTCTACCTAATACCCTAAACATAAGAAGTGCTGGGTGTGATTATTTTTAAAATAGTACCCAACAACTTTTGAGCATGGGTTCTAGTAGCCCTGGATGATGTTCATTGCATATAGTGATTGCCCTGAGTGCACAAAGCAGTAGAACTTGCTTATCAGGGAGAAAAACAGGGTCTGGGCAGGAGTACAGATCTCACTTGGCAGAGATTTGCTTTGTTACCTAGAGATGGGAGCTAGTGCAGGGCTGCCTTTTTCCTGCCTCTGGGGGGACATCACTGTGTGACTGGGGATGAGGCCTCTGGTTATTCTTGCTGTTTGCCAATTGCAGGCTGCTGGATGCCATCCTGCATGATTGTACATGCCAAGGGCTTGTGAGAAAACGAGACATTCCCCTTGAACATGTAATCCCATGAACATTTACCTCTCACTGTTAAGATTATGGCTTGTCAAAATTACTAAAACCCTAACAGAGTCCTGTCAGGTAAATGCTGTTATTTCAGCAGCAGATTCTGGAATGCAGCTTCACATCCCTGAACTGCATTCATCATCTTCTCACTAAAACAAATCTGGTTTAACTGTTTGGATGTATATTATGAATCTGTCTGCATTTGTTTCTGTAATGATCTACTAGCTGTGTAGTGGTGTAGCTATTAATAACAAGCCATTGGTTACACATCAGCATTCATTTCAATAATTACATTTATTTTCTAGAGAGCTAACAGAATGAGTGACAATTTTGACAAATTTTTATTCTGTGAGCAAACACAGAGAACAAATTCAAATTTGAGTTTTAAAATGAAAGCAAATGGGAGGAAATATCTATTAAAAAGAGGTAACAAATGCAATGAGTTCATGTGGCTCTTATGGTAATGTTGCTGTTTGCCTTTGTAATCAGGACTTTTTTTTTTTATATAATGCATTCATTATATAATTCATTCATTCATATAATTATTTTTTTTTTCTCTTTGGATTTTCAGTTCTTGTCCTCACTGGTTAAATGTGTGTGTGAGACCATGTGTATGGCTTGGTATATAGTGTGGAATTAAGGGAGGGAAGAATTGCTGTGCAGAAAATAACAGATTTGCAATTATTCATTTGTTAAAAGAAGATGATAAAATAGTCCTAAAGAAGGCAAATTCCCTTTATTCCATATTCCTTTGTGCCATTCACCTTGGGGAAGATGAAAGAGAATACTTTTGTGATTATGAGAACAGCAGAGAAGGAAGAGCATTATAATTTCTGTAGACCTAAGAAATTTTACTTCACCGTTCATCTAGTATTTCTAATTTACAGTCCAAGTTGGCTATAAATACTTGGAGTTGTTTATCAGTGAAGTCATCACCAGAATGGCCACTTGATGGAATTAGTCCCTAATGAGATTATTAGGCCTTGTGTTTATGTTGTGGGCTATGAATAGCCAACATAAACTTAGACATTGTTATTTTCCTGTCAAGATAGTGTCTTAACCTCATTTTCTTTTCCAAGACTTTAAATCTAATATAGCAGAGTTCCCAGAATGTCACGGGACCATTTGTCTTGTAGAAATCTTCATTCTTTGCTGGGGAAAAATGATCTTGACCAAATTGCCAGCCAGCTGCATGCTTTATGTGAATCAGACAAATAAAACACAACACAAAAATAGAGAAGAAAAGTCGTGGGATTTCCCCCCCACCCCTTTTTTTGTTCCATTTTCATAGAGCTTTGTTCTAAATGTGCTGATTTTACCTAGAATAACTTCCTTCACCAGAGAGGTGAAGTCTTCTTTGGATGAACAGGGTTACACAAGAATTGTGGATGATGTTGATGATGGTTATGATGATGAATTAGAGCATGGTGTGTTTGACAGAAATCTCTCAATGGCACTATTTTCAGCTGCTTAGATGAGGAAGTGTTGAAAGATTCTGTTTCCATGTAGAATCAGAGGAGAAATTTTGCAAAAGCAGTGGATAAATAGCAATTTTCAGTGCCATTTCTCTTTAATACATTTGACTTGTCTATGGACTTTTTTTCACTGCAGTTGATCAGAACTCTCTTTGGGCTCAGTCTGAAAGGTTGTACAGACTCAGGGCTCTGTGGTGTGACACTGGGACATTGCAGGCTGCCTGGAACACAGGAATTGCCATGCTGCCTGAGACATCTGGGTCTCACTTTCATTGAAGTGTCTCTATCAGATCAGACTCAGAAAACCATGCAAGAAATCCTTTGAACCACAAAATTGTTATGGACCAGAGAGGTTGTTTAATCAAGTCAACCATCAACTGTCAGTGATTATGTTCTAGAGAGTGTATATTCCATTATTTTTTGTCTTTATCCTTGTGGCACTAATACAATAGCTTGTTCCTAAGAAAGTTTAGCCCTCAATATTATTGAGAGACAATGAGTTCTGCATGTTTCTGGGTGAATCTATTACTTTTTCTCAGAGCTAATATTACTTTGTATTGTTCCACATTGGTTCTATATAATTTTGTGTTATTGTTTCTTTAAGAATGAATTTGGGAATAATTATTGCCTTTTAGCATGGAGTTTCACAGTAGGTGCTTTTGTTTCTGTTTTTGTTTTTGTTGTGTTGTTTTTTTTTTTAAAAAAAAGCATTTAGTGTAATTATTATGAGACTAATAGGCAGGAAAAGGAGATGCAGTAAGAGATAACGTTCATATTTACAAAAACTTTAGACAAGCTTGAGTGAGTTCTCTAGTTAACCACAGGAAGACTATAAGGATCATGGAGCAGATCCTCCTGAAGGCTCTGCTAAGGCACATGGAAAGCAAAGGAGTTATTGGTGACAGCCAACACAGCTTCACCAAGGGCAAATCCTGCCTGACTAATTTGGTAGACTTCTACAATGGGGTCAGGGCTTCAGTGGACAAAGGAAGAGCAACCAACGTCATCTCCCTGGACCTGTGTGAAGCCTTTGACACTGTCCTGCATGACATCCTGGTATGAAACTGGAATGGAACAAATTAGATGGGTGGCCCACTCATTGGGTAAGGAACTGGCTGGATGGTTGCACATCTCAATGTCCAGATGGAGACCTGTGACGAGTGGTGTTCCCCAAGGGTCAGTACTGAGACTGGTGCTTTTTAACATCTTTGTCAGCCACATGGACAGTGGCACTGAGGGCACCCTCAGCAAGTTTGCTGGTGACACCAAAGTGTGTCATGAGGTCAACACACTGGAGGGAAGGGATGTCATTCAGAGGGACCTTGACAGGTTTGAAAGGTGGTCTTGTGCAAACTGCACAAAGTTCAACCAGGCCAAGTGCAAGGTCCTGCACCTGGGTTGGGGCAACCCCAAGCACAAATAACAAGCTGGGTGGAAAATGGATCAGAAACCATCCAGAGGAGAAGGACTTGGGTGTGATGGTGGGTGAGAAGCTCAACATGAGTTGGCAACGTGCACTTGCAGTCCAGAAACCAACTGTGTCCTAGGCTGCATCAAAAGAAGCACGGACAGCAGTGCCAGGGAGGGGATTCTCCCCCTTTACTCGGCTCTCATGAGACCCCCCTGGAAGTCTGTGTCCAGTTCTGGAGACCTCAACATAAGAAGGACATAAATTTCCTGGAGGAAGTCCAGGGAAGGGCCGTGAAGATGATCCAAGGGTTGGACCACTTCTCCTACAAGGACAGGCTGATAGAGGAGGAGTGTCTGGATTGCCTACCTGTATTTTGAGAGCAAATCTGAGCTGTACACTAGAGATATATTCCTGATTGGGAATCAAGCCATAAAAATGCCACAGAGGAGATGATTTTAAAATGGCTTTGTGAAGCTGAGTCTGTCACTCTGTAGATGAGATTTTCTCTTCCCAGTGTAGCTCTTCCACTTATGTGCTTGATATCAAAGGAGAAAGAAGTGAATCACAGAAACATGCTGTCATCAGAGGTGGGATACAAATCATCAAGCATGCAAATGATCATACCCTGAACTTTTGAAAATGCATTTTTGGTGTTACAGATCAGTGGGACTGGGGATGTGTCTGGGTTATGACAAAGCTTCACAGATACTTCCCATACACTGCACAGAGGGGTCACTTGCAGCTGCTCCTGAAAAACATTATTTCTTTGCCATCAGTGTGTACAGGTGAGGAACTCAGTTCTCATTTCACAATGGATGCTTTTGAAATCACTTGGTACATGAGAACACCGGGTGCCATCTCATAGCCAGCTGCTGCTGCATTTAGTATCCAGCATTTTGTAGTACCAGAGGTTTCAGAGAAAGGTGCAAAAAGATGCAGGAAACATGAAAATGTGATTAGCAACTTTGGGGAAAGTTTCTTCCACATATTCTGACTTTGAGTCCCCAGGGCTTTCTGTTTATCCTTTAATATTGTATTTCTTTGACCCCTTCTAAATATGGATGTTCTAATTACCCACACAAATGTTCAGTTCTCTTTTAGCTTCTGCTGAATTCCTGCAGGTCACCAGCTCTGGCTCATAATTTCATGAGTCACTGCTGAATATGCACAAATGTTGGTAGTTAGGACAGCCTGACCCTTAGCTTCCAGCACAGCAGTGTTCCATTCACTCTTTTAAGAGATTACTTAAAAAAACCCCATCCTTACTTGTGGAGATCCCATGCAGATTTGTCATTTTTTGAAATTAAAAACGTATTTACCCTTCAAAAATGGTTTGGTGAGGCAGTGGGTTTACTCTTGGGGCAATGGAAATGCAATCCACAGACCAGGTTTGCTCAGGGTAAACAGCAACAAGCAATGGATCCGTGTCTCTCATTGCCCTTTTCTCTTCCCCATTGCATCTGGTTTACAGGTGCAGGTGCAGCTAATATGAATAATTATCTCCCCCAGGAGCTGTGAAAAGGGGAGGGGTGGGTTGGCTTGAAATCAGTCTTCAGATATGGTCAGAGCGCTCTGGAGGGCTTCTCTCTTCAGGTTTGTTGCAGAAGTATTATTCTGTTTTAGTATTAATGGTATTGTTGGTGATGGGACAGTAAGAAGCCTATAATGTTATCTATATCACGTGGGGCTATAGGCAGAAAATGTAAAACTTGTTGAGTGACTGTTTAGGCTCTTTCATAATTCAGAGCTTTCACTAGAAGCTTCTCACTTAATTAAAAAACATTTAAAACACTGGTGAAGAGATACTCTTGGCTCTTTAGGGACACAGAGTTTTTTTGGACAGGTTTGGATCCTGTGTTCTGGTGAAAGGCCTGTTTGACCTCAGACTGTTTAACTTCTCTTTCTTTTGTTTATGACAGCCAATTCCCTAAGGCAAAGCTATTGTTCGTATAATTTTGCTGAGTAGTTGGAGGAAACATAACCAAGCTGATACACTAGGAGTAGCTGTATATATTGAGTAGATTTTTATAAGTTTCTGTCAAATGAATTCACTTGCTGAGCAGCAATTTAAAGTGTTTCTAACTTGTGGCCCTGTGGGTTATAGAAGTGTGTGGAATGAAGGTGGCTGTGAATCAGGGATTGCCTTTCAAGAAAGATTTCAATTAAATGTTTCAAAACAATGTATTTTTCCTGTGCTCTTCAGCCTGAAGCACTCCTTTCTGCAAACTTTCTTATAGCAAAACAAGTAATTTGCTCTGTTCTGGAATGCAGCCTCTTTGGATTTCAATGCGGCTTGAATTACTACATGGCAGTTGTTTAAGGAGAGCAGGTGAAGAAAATGGCTTTAACTAGAAATGCAAGAGGATGGAAGGTAAAATAATCCTTTATGCTTTAATTCTGCAAGGGGCAAAAGGAAGTCTTGAAAGTTACTTGAGACTTACTTGCTCACTTGTAGATCTGCAGGGCCAGGAGGGGCCATTAGATAATCTAGACTGACTTGGTGTGTTACAGACCAATATATGCAGGTGTAGTTAATTGGGCAAACTGGGCTTCAGGCAACAAGTGGCTAGGAGCTAAAATGAGTTCTGGTCTTGAGGCAGGCAGTGTGCAAAGCAGTGGCCCACATGTCGTGTCTCAGCAGGTCTGCTGGGCAGAGCTGAATCCCCGGCCTTTCCTCCTGAGTCCCAGTCAGTGACACTGAAGCTTGCTGGGAACATGCTGCCACAGGTGCTGTGGATATTGGTAAAAGCAAATGCCACCTGGGTGTTGGTGGTTTGGTGGGGCTTTCTCATCTTCTCCCCTGTTGTGATGGGAATGTAGCTGGGAAGTTTTGTAGAGAGCTGATTTTACTCTGCATTTATGAGCTTATAACCTTACCAATTTTGTAGGAGCTATTTACTGTCAAGAGATAAAATTACAATTTGTAGACTTAATATTTCAAAAAAGTGCTCTTTTTTTGGTCCCCTTTGGTACCTTTTTGTAGCTTATAAAGAATGATTTGTTTTTCCTCCTTTGTTTCTGTTGTAGTTTATGAACCTTGAGCTAATAAAATTTCAGGAAAATCTAATTCTATTGAAAAGTTCAATTCGATTTTTTTAATAGTATTTTTATTTGAACACCCTTGTTTTAACATAGCTGCCAGCAACATGAGCAGTTTTAGAGTTAGCTGGAGAACGCATTTCATTTCTTGTTCAAATGATGTGCTAGATTTTAATAGTTTCCAAGGGCAGGAGTTGATACTAAAATGGCACGCTGCTCTTGCCTGCTCAGAAGCCTCTGGGCACCCTAACAAAGGCAGTACCAGCAGCAAGATTGCTCACAAGGACAGAGCTCTTGAGACTCTATATTGTGGAAACAAAGAAAAATAACAGACTTCCCTTATACCTATTCTTGCTCAGTGTACACCAGCCTTCTGAGCTTAGGAGTAAAAGGTATGTTTTCATTGCAGGCAGACCCTTATGAAAACCAGGAATCCCCTGACACTGGCTCATGTCAACAGCTACTATTATTTGGGGTGTACTGAGAAAGGCCAGAGTGCATCATGTGCTCCATGCTTGTCAGTTTTGGGGATTATCCACTGCTGGCTTCTGTGTTCAAAGGGGAGCTGTGAAACTTTTGTCTGAATTGATAGGCAATGAAAAGGTAGATGATGGTTACTTTTGCCAAATGCTTAAAAGAAATAAATAGTTTGAAGATGCTTTGCACTTTTGAATTATATATTGTCCTGTCTATAGACTGATTAAGGTTTACTCTACTACAGTTGTATCTCCAGATTTGTCTACACATCTCTCTTGGCTTTCTAGAGCAGTCTGGCTGACTGCTTAATGCTTTGGTAGCAAAGTTCACATTTTGCATGCAATTTTTTGCTGTTATAGTTGGTTGGTAACAGAATTTGCCTTGTCCAGTGGTTGATATCACCAGGGATTTCTACAGTATCTGTGTAAGAAGTTCAGAGAGTGCTTTCTGCTTAGACACTGGGGAGTTGAGATGTGCGTATTCCTTTATGGAAAGGATCTGGAAAATCTTTTTGGATTAAGCTCTGCCTTAGGAATAAAGCACAGTAAAATGGTGCTTTCTCTAGTGTTGGGTGAATAAACAGTTCTTTGTACCTCCCACCCCAAACTCAGAAACCCTAAAACTTACAGCCTGCTCCCCAGAATCCTGTCTGGTTGTGAGCTGTGTTTGAGTTGGTGGTGACAGTTGTTTGTGTTCACAGCCCCTGTTTGTCTGTTTGGTAACATTTGGGATGTTTCTTTCAGGGATGTAGACATCTACAGCAACCTGGTGCCATGCATTTCTTTGTACAGTGCTCTCTGCACATGAAGTAGGAAATGGGAAGTTCTTGTTTCTCTTTTTGCATCCTGATTACCATTTTCCACCTCATAAATCGCTGAAAATTTTAACAATCACTTGTGTATTGACTCCTGGCACTGTGTCAGTGCATTCCCACAGTTGGCTGTATTGCTTGCTGGTTTCCCTGGCAGTTGTGTCAGAGGCACAGAGATCAATTGGTAGGGCTTCTTGGAGGGAGACCAAAATGAACCTGAGCATTGACTGGATTGGATCCTGGAGGATGCTGCAGCATCTTGATGCAGAATCAATGATAATGCTGCTTCTCAGCTGTTTCTGCCAATACTGTCACCTCTGGGATCAGGGAATTAGAGCTGTCAGTGGAACACCCAACATGCTGTCTGCTAAGACCCCTGTTCCATGCAGTCCCACAATTTGAGGCTGAGGTTGTACTTTCTAGGCTGCGCTATCTACTGTGCTGTTTTGCAGTCTTGAATAGTACTTAAAGCCCTCTAAACAAATCTCCCTGAAAGCTTTAGATCAGCTCCTTTGTGGTCTGCATTGCTTGTGTGTTCACAGTGCAAGATCTGAAAGTACATTCTTGCTCTTGATAGGTCACAGATTGCTGAAAGCTCCTTACTGCAAGCCCTGAGCTCTTACAGGATAGTACATGTTTCAGAGCCATGTTAGCTGTATTTGTAGAACAGGACCTGGTGCAAGACTCCCAGAAACATGCTTTAATAGTCTGAAAACTGAATCATTTGTCGGAGAATACATGTCTTTTTTGGCTTTTGCATCTTGTAGATAAGGGATGAATTTTGGCTTGTCTACTTAGGGTATTGGTATTCCACCTCTTTTGCTCTTCAGGCTTGGACAATGAGAATAATGATCTTGTGTTTGCTTTTATTCCTCAAGGGTGTGGGTTGTGGTTGTTTGTTTTTTTGTTTGAAATGACCTGACCTAGTGCCAGATTTCCCTGTTCATCAGCACACCCTGTGTGGCTCAGTTGCTGTGCCACAGTGCTCTGTAGATGCATGTCAGCAGGGTTTGTATGCTGGGTATTTACATGGCACACTTAGGGAACTGAATGAAATCCAGTGCAAAATCCATAGCTCCCTGTGTGTAGGAGCTAGAGAATAAATCTTTCTAGCTAGTAATATTTTGCAGAGGAGGTCAGTTTTGTTTCCATTAAGCATTTAATGACCTTTGGATCCCAGTTAAATGGGATGAATGTCCAGTGCTACTTTGTTAATGGAACAAGTATTACTAGTCAAATGTCTACAATTACACTGACACATAGGACTTGGCTGTATTTAACACTAAATACTCATAATCAGGATGCTATGGTGGTGGTTTAGTGGAGTTTAGAAGTATTCTTTGCACTGATTCATCTGTGTCATGGCTTTGTTGCAAAGATCAGTCAGCAATAAGGGCTTTTAAATTAAGAAAATCTGTTCAAATACTAAAAAGCAAGATCTGAGGAGAGTCTGTTTTGAGGGAGGAACTTCCAGAATGCTGGCATGTCCTGGATCAATAACATTGTATACAGAGTTGAGTGAATTTACCCCAGTTTTAATGGACTTCTTCAGTTCCAACAGTAAATCCATGGGGTAACTGTCAACATCTGTGGCAGGAGCTGTGGGGAAGAAGACTAATACAAGATCACAGGACTCCTTAATGCCTTCAAATCTTTACAGCAACACTTGTATTCTAGCATTTCTTATCATTTACATCCCTGTTAGTATAATTCTCAGCTGTTTTAAATGAAGTGGTCTAAGTCCTTGTGTGGCAGATTTTTGAGTCTGTGTGGGCAGAAAGTGGATAGTTCAACTGAAGTGTATATGAAGGGACTATCTTTCCCTTTAGATGTGCATTGAAGTGGTTGAGATGAAACCTTACACATATTAAAACCAAAACAGAATTGGCTATTAAATTCTCTTCATGCATTTCTGATTCTAAAAACACCAAGATTTTAATGGCTTTTTCTCAAAATCCAGCACAGATTTGCCTTCTGCAAGTTTTTTAAAAGGACCTTTTCTCTTACAGACATCAGCTACCCCAACTAAGAACAAACTGTCCTGTCCACAGACTAATAAAAAAATGTTATTGTTAGGAATTTATTAAGTCCATAACCAAACCCTTTTTAAAAACCAAAACAAACAAAAACCAACAACCCAAAACCATCTATGGTAATTTCTCTGTCTTGTGAAGATGAGTACCTTATCTGTACAAGTACTGTCTACTCTGAAATGATCAAACTCAATGTTTCACTAATTTTCATAGTTTCTACACATCATCTCAGCTCTGGAAGACACATGAACAAGTGATGATAGATTGAAATGATCTTGCAAATGTATACATGTTTTTATCTCTGTGGCAAACAAATATTGAAATATGAAGTGTTATTATTACAGATTCAGTCTTTCTGTGGGTAAATTCTGTTCACCAATAAATGTAAATATTGAAGCTTTGTTAAAATTTCATAGGCTATCTTTGCAATCCCTTTCATCCTTTATTAAAATAGAGTCCTAACAAGCATTCTTTGCAGGCATATGTGACAAACTTCATTTAGTTGCCTGGGAAATGTTTTCCTTTCATTTTTATGCTAGAAATATTTTATATGATGCTTCATGTTATTTTTTGGGACTTAGATTTTAAAATAAAAGTACAATACTAATGAGCTCTTCCTTTTAGGGGAGGTATTCTTGATTTGGAATACATCTTGTGCTTGTTTCCTCATAACAACAGAACCATGCTGGAAAAAGAACACTTTCCTTTCCAGCTTTGTCATCCCAAGACAAAAATTCTAGTTTAGAGCTTTTACTTTCTTTGTATAACAATTGGTTTTACCAACTTGATTCCAGTGGTCTTCTTGCAATATAATTTTCATTATTTCATTCTGGTGTGACTTCATAATGACATATTGATGATGGTGAAAAGAATTAACCAGCTGCAAAAATGCCTTAGACTTGGCTGGAAGTTTGCTAATGGCCTATAAAGATCTCAGAGAAATAGAAGGAGGTGGGTGGGGATCTGGATGGGATCTGCTAGGACTCATGGTCCTGCTTGTCTTGCTTTGGAGCAGTAGCACTGATCAAGGGTGATGTCACTTTCTGTCTCTTCAACTCGGCGATCTTAGACTAAAAGGCTTCTTGGTGGCTCACTGCTTCTGTGATAGCCCTTGAGCACTTAACTTCCTTGCACATCAGAAGTGACAGGGTTTTAAAAGCTTGGTTTGTACCTGTCCCAACAGCCACCTGTACCATGGATACACTGTCCTTGGGCTAGGTCTTCCCTAAGCTCTTAAACTTCTCTGTGCCTGTTTGGGGATTTTTGGAGTTTTTTCTTAATACAGATTCTGTACTAAAAATAGTTTATATGACCAGGAGAGAATCTTTAAGCTATTATTAGTAATAGCAAAAAATGTGTGATCCCTTCAGAGCAACAGCTGAATTTTCTGAAGGGCAAATTGGGGACTGTATCTGAAAGAATCAAGTGAGCTGGCTACAGAGTAAACCAGGTATCTGTGCAACTCTATTAGCTGTTAGGGGGATTCATCTAAATCCTTGATGCCAGCAAAGTTTACTAGTGTCACAGTACCAAGGTTCTCCTGTCTTTCCATAGATGATGCATAGGGGTGCTGAGCCAATGGGTGTCAGTGCAGTGGTCTGACCCATCTGGGAGTCAGCATGACAAGGTGAATTATTGATGGAACCTCCAGTGTAGCCTGGAGTTCAAAACAATCCATCAGGTAGAAAAGGAAATAATTTGTGATGTTAACTTTCCAATGTAGATATTTAAGTTGTTGGAGTGATATTTTGGCTTCAGTCCCCCAACTTCTCCTTCTTTCATGGGTTGTCAAGTCATGTTGCACTTCTCTCTTGACACTACATCATGAGGGTGTTCTGTTGCTTGTTTCTGAAGCTTTGGGCAAAGAGAGAAAAGTAATACTCTACATCCTAGATGTTTTAGTAGACATGATTAGGGAACCCATTACCTTGATCCTTGACATTCATGATTCTCACCCTGTTCCACCTGCTCTCCTTGCCTTACCCCTACTTGTCTTTGTAGCTCTGCTCTGTGCTGAGATGGCTTGTGACATTCTAGCTTGGGGCGTAAACAGTGGGAGAGAGGATTTGAAAAATATATATGGATAAAAGGTCAGAATTCTCCCAGGAAAGAATAAAGTTCTTGGTTTGTTTTTGGTGGTTGTTTTTTTTAATGCACAGTTATGAAAAGCAAATTAACCTTTAGGTTTTTGAGGAATTTGCTGTGAGAATTGTCCAGCTTAAAAATGGCAACTTCATGTAGAGTGCCCAGAGATGCCCATGATGGTTCTGTTGGCCCCCAGGACCACCAGCTGTGTAGTCTTGGCTTTAAAATTCAGGTTAATATTGCTCACCCACAGTAACTGGGAAGGGCAGAAGGCACAGGCCCACAGAAGGGAGTTCTGGGGCTCACTTTTCTTTTTGTTCAGCAG